>NC_137221.1:25971351-26173851 GCF_949987685.1 Ammodytes marinus
CCGGATTCAGCATTAGAGGAGCAAGTATAGGACGGAAACCTTTTCCCAAGATTCCATTTGGCTTATTGAAAGGCTGTGTGAATACACAAGTCCTCCAAGTGAAAGACAGCTGTCACAGTCTTATTTTTGGACGACAAAACTTTCACGACAAAACTTTTTTGGGCAGAAAAGTAGAATGCCTTGTTTTTATTTTATGCTGCCCTAAACTGTATTATCCACGGTTTTGCAGAGTGGACACACACACCTCTCAAGCTACCAGTCCAGGCTCCAACATTGGTCCGAGCTTGACTTGAACCAGCAACCCTTCGGTTTCTTACCTAATGGACTGAGCTACTGCCGCACCTAAAAAAATAAGGTATTCCTGATTAAATCAGGGATTCGACTGGATTTTGTGAATTGTTAAACTGAAATGTTATTCCTATCAATCAGTCAATCAGTGTGGAATGATAAATCAGGTGTATCACAACGCTGGTCTCTTTTTATTGGCTGTGGTTTGCGTTGGTCATTGTGATCACCAAATATTGATAAGATTTTGGGGGTTGGAATTCGGTTTTCAGATATTTATTGAGGTTTCTCCAGACACAGGAAGACAGGGAAAGTAAAGAAGTAAAACATCACCTATGTTGCTTCCCATGTGCAACCACCTCTAAATGTATGCTGTACCTTATTAGTTGTGTATTAATTGTGTATTTGTTTAACCTACTTATGAATGATCCTGTTTTACTTTTCTTTCTTTCTGTTTCTCCGTATTTGTACATAGCAAATGTTTCTATTGTATATCTTTGTCATTTTTATTGTAACATCAACCTGCCTAATGGACTACAGATGGAAATTAACCCCAGGCTACAATCTGGCATATTACAATGTACATGTTCATTAATGTGCATCGTCCTGAAACAAATAAATGTTCCTTTGATATATTTTGCTATAGATAATCAAGGACCAGCTTGACTAGAAAGCACAAGTTGCTATGTGCAGTTTACTGATGTCATACCATAGGATTTCCATGGAGTTCAGTTCAAAAAGTCTTTTCCCACAACTATCTGGTTCAGTCAAATACTATTTTTGTCATTAGCTATTGCCGATGTAAAAGCAAAAAAAACGAATTGCTATTTAATTCAATTGGTCTCTTCCCAGCCTTTTTTTCCGAAAGCCTTTTTAAGACCGACCACCACTTTGGTTGATGACTTTATATTATCAAGAGAGAATTATCAGTTCAAGGAGACAGCTCTTGTATCTTTAAGGCTCAAGGGAACAGAACTTAAAAAGCCAAAAAATGCTATTTGACCTTGTATCGCAAATCACATTGTTTTTTTGCCAGATCTTGATGTCCTTTGAGGAGCCGAAGTTACTCATTTGAAGTGGGTTTCAATACATGAGCTAATTGATTAGCTGTAGGACTTCCTGTGCTTGGCACAAAGTGAATTTAATTTGGAAGACAGGAGACATGATTATGTGAAGTGCTGATTAAATGAGACCAAAACCAGGTAGCCTGTCTCTGTTTTTACTTTACCAACATCCGATCATAATCAGGGGCCTCTGAGGATAAATACTTTTTTACATTTCCTCAACAAGCAAGGGAACAGCAATTAAACCAATGGAGGAATAGAACAATTACACATAATTGTGTGTCTTACATGACTGCTTTAAGGACAGAATCAGTGCCATCCATAGCCCAAAAAATACACACACACACAATTGCGTATATACTGTATATGCATTTTAAATAATAATGAAAATATGTCTGCAGCCTTCTCTAAGCCAGCAAAAAATGCTTGACCTCGGTGCATATGTTTTTTTTCGTGGGTATTCGGCCACATTTCTGAATTAATTTTCTCATGACAGAGGTTAATGAGCACTGACCCATCCAGCAAAGAACTCATCTTTTGTGTTTTTTTTGTATTTTGTTTTTGACTGAAATTTAAGTTTTACACAACCTATGAGCTGTGGTTGTTGAACAAAATGGAGTATTTTGAAAGAATATTGCCCCACCTCTATAAAGGCTGTTAACCCCTTTCAGAACACTGATAAGAAAATGTACAAAATTATATGATTTTTATTTTATCACATGTATAAGGGCATCATTGCAGCACCAAACCAAAGTCCTGCCTGCATCACTCCGAGCAGTGTTCACAACCTTTAGCTGTCTTTTACTGACATCTGGTGGTGACGGCACATTTAGACTTCTGTCTGCTTCAATTTCCCCTAAAAGAAACTCATTTCAAAAATGTAATGTTCCTGCAAACATATGAATTGACTTCATGTTCATCTATAACACATTACAGTTTAATGATTTAAAATATCACACTGATATTGTCCTATTGGTCACCTTAGCTCCAGTGATCCTTGTATGACAAAACATATGCGGAGTTGAACAGAATGTACTGTAAAACTCACGCACAGGAGGAGTCATGGCCATGTTAAATTACAATTGGGCCAAAGAGGACAAATGAGCATCAGGGCCCCATTAAGCAGTTGAGTCATTCTATAATTAGGGGTACATTTCATATCAACCAAAAAGTGAAGAAATCAGTGTGCCATTTTGATAAATAATCTAGTTGTTTCCATAATATACCTATTTAATGTGTTTAATACATTAATTGCCAAGCTTAATCTGTAATTAATTTTAAAATATTTAATTGAAAGTAACCATTTGATTTGTTACTATGTCAACTGTGTTATGGACAAACATGTGTCATACATAACATTAATGAACCACTGCACATTTGATAAAACATGTGTATGAAAGTGTTTGAGTCTATTCACCAGGGTGGTTGAGGTTGTCTGTCTACCTGATTTTGAAAATATGAATATTGAGCTAGATGGGCCATTCTGCCAAATGGGTGACATTTGCACTTTGCAACTCTTCCAAAATATACTTTATATTCGATATTTTTCCAATGCTGAATCTTATAACATATATATTTAACTATTCAAAACATATATTGGTCAATCTCAGGCAATTTCATTTGAGATATATATTTATTAAGATAATTTAGTAGTGGAGGATGTTTAGCATGTTACCAAACCTCAAGTGTCTTTAAAAAAGAATGTTCAAATACATTTCAACTAATTCCTTTGTATTTCCCTTGAACATATGTACATTTTAAAGACATTGTTGGTTACATGTTCAAATTATTAGTATTTGCAACCAAATCAACACCACTTATGTACACAAGTCACATTATTTCAAAAGCTGCAAACCCATTTTTCCCGTTAAAGGAGAACCAAACCTCAAATGAATCAAATTCTCAATCATGTCATTCATTGAATAATGATAAAATGATGGACCAAAGAAAAACTGAAAGGAAAATTAATGATTCTTTATTTATTCTTTTAAAAACAATTAAGTAACAGGAATGAACATTGGGTAACAGGAATGACAACTCTGTAACATTGTGTGTGTGTGTGTGTGTGTGTGTGTGTGTGTGTGTGTGTGTGTGTGTGTGTGTGTGTGTGTGTGTGTGTGTGTGTGTGTGTGTGTGTGAGAGAGAGAGTGTGTGTGTGTGACAGTGTGTGTGTGTGTGTCTGTGTGTGTGTGAGAGTGATGGAAGGATTAGGTGTGTGTGTTTTTGTGTGCCATGGTTGTGTGTACGTGTTGTACTTCACAGCTCATGTAGTTTCTCCCAGACTTCTTTCTCAATCTCCATGTGGCGACCTGTGACAGCCAGCAGGTACCACAGGATGTCATCACCGGCTGTTTACCCCAATCTTCTGCATGCAACGGACCTCAACATGGGTTTCACTGGTCTCACTGATAATGCCAGGGTACAGGTCATCATCATACTTTAGTAAGCACCATTTGCCAACCACTTCTGGACTTTGCCTCTGAACTTAGGTGGCTATCGCACTGTTAGCCACCTAACAGTGCACCACTGTTATCGGAGTGCCGGAAAATGTGAACTTCTTTGTGTTGAAGCACTCACAGCTGAGATTTCCATTTGCTGTGCACAGGCAGCTGACATCCCTGTAAGTCAGCTCTCCATGGGCGAGGGTCACTGCCTGATGCATCCTCATAGTAGCTGGAACAGCTGGCACATTGTTAGGCATCTCCAACACTGCTTTTTCCACTGCTTCTTCAGGGAACAAATAACAACTTTATCTTTGTTTCCGTGTTTGGCAACACAGCAAAACACCTCGGTGGCATCAGGAATGTCTGTTCCCTTGCTAACCAGACTGTCAGCCATCCTGTTCAGGGTCCCTCCTCCTCATCCTCTTCAGGGTCCCTCCTCCTCCATCCTCCTCAGGGTCCCTCCTCCTCCATCCTCTTCAGGGTCCCTCCTCCTCATCCTCTTCAGGGTCCCTCCTCCTCATCCTCTTCAGGGTCCCTCCTCATCCTCTTCAGGGTCCCTCCTCATCCTCTTCAGGGTCCCTCCTCCTCCATCCTCTTCAGGGTCCCTCCTCCTCCATCCTCTTCAGGGTCCCTCCTCCTCATCCTCTTCAGGGTCCCTCCTCCTCATCCTCTTCAGGGTCCATCCTCCTCCATCCTCTTCAGGGTCCCTCCTCCTCCATCCTCTTCAGGGTCCCTCCTCCTCATCCTCTTCAGGGTCCCTCCTCCTCATCCTCTTCAGGGTCCCTCCTCCTCCTCCTCTTCAGGGTCCCTCCTCATCCTCTTCAGGGTCCCTCCTCATCCTCTTCAGGGTCCCTCCTCCTCATCCTCTTCAGGGTCCCTCCTCCTCATCCTCTTCAGGGTCCCTCCTCCTCCTCTTCAGGGTCCCTCCTCCTCCTCTTCAGGGTCCCTCCTCCTCATCCTCTTCAGGGTCCCTCCTCCTCCTCCTCTTCAGGGTCCCTCCTCCTCCTCTTCAGGGTCCCTCCTCATCCTCTTCAGGGTCCCTCCTCCATCCTCTTCAGGGTCCCTCCTCATCCTCTTCAGGGTCCCTCCTCCTCCTCCTCTTCAGGGTCCCTCCTCCTCATCCTCTTCAGGGTCCCTCCTCATCCTCTTCAGGGTCCCTCCTCCTCATCCTCTTCAGGGTCCCTCCTCCTCCATCCTCTTCAGGGTCCCTCCTCCTCCATCCTCTTCAGGGTCCCTCCTCCTCATCCTCTTCAGGGTCCCTCCTCCTCATCCTCTTCAGGGTCCCTCCTCCTCATTCTCTTCAGGGTCCCTCCTCATCCTCTTCAGGGTCCCTCCTCCTCATCCTCTTCAGGGTCCCTCCTCCTCATCCTCTTCAGGGTCCCTCCTCCTCCATCCTCTTCAGGGTCCCTCCTCCATCCTCTTCAGGGTCCCTCCTCCTCATCCTCTTCAGGGTCCCTCCTCCTCCTCCTCTTCAGGGTCCCTCCTCATCCTCTTCAGGGTCCCTCCTCCTCATCCTCTTCAGGGTCCCTCCTCATCCTCTTCAGGGTCCCTCCTCATCCTCTTCAGGGTCCCTCCTCCTCATCCTCTTCAGGGTCCCTCCTCCTCCTCTTCAGGGTCCCTCCTCCATCCTCTTCAGGGTCCCTCCTCCTCATTCTCTTCAGGGTCCCTCCTCCTCATCCTCTTCAGGGTCCCTCCTCCTCCTCCTCTTCAGGGTCCCTCCTCCTCCTCTTCAGGGTCCCTCCTCCTCATTCTCTTCAGGGTCCCTCCTCATCCTCTTCAGGGTCCCTCCTCCTCATTCTCTTCAGGGTCCCTCCTCATCCTCTTCAGGGTCCCTCCTCCTCATCCTCTTCAGGGTCCCTCCTCCTCCTCCTCTTCAGGGTCCCTCCTCCTCCTCTTCAGGGTCCCTCCTCCTCATCCTCTTCAGGGTCCCTCCTCCTCATTCTCTTCAGGGTCCCTCCTCCTCCTCCTCTTCAGGGTCCCTCCTCCTCCTCCTCTTCAGGGTCCCTCCTCCTCATTCTCTTCAGGGTCCCTCCTCCTCATCCTCTTCAGGGTCCCTCCTCCTCATTCTCTTCAGGGTCCCTCCTCCTCCTCTTCAGGGTCCCTCCTCCTCCTCCTCTTCAGGGTCCCTCCTCCTCATCCTCTTCAGGGTCCCTCCTCCTCCTCTTCAGGGTCCCTCCTCCTCCATCCTCTTCAGGGTCCCTCCTCCATCCTCTTCAGGGTCCCTCCTCCTCACTCTTCAGGGTCCCTCCTCCTCATCCTCTTCAGGGTCCCTCCTCATCCTCTTCAGGGTCCCTCCTCCTCATCCTCTTCAGGGTCCCTCCTCCTCATCCTCTTCAGGGTCCCTCCTCCATCCTCTTCAGGGTCCCTCCTCCATCCTCTTCAGGGTCCCTCCTCATCCTCTTCAGGGTCCCTCCTCCTCATCCTCTTCAGGGTCCCTCCTCCATCCTCTTCAGGGTCCCTCCTCCTCATCCTCTTCAGGGTCCCTCCTCATCCTCTTCAGGGTCCCTCCTCATCCTCTTCAGGGTCCCTCCTACTCCATCCTCTTCAGGGTCCCTCCTCCTCCTCTTCAGGGTCCCTCCTCCTCATCCTCTTCAGGGTCCCTCCTCATCCTCTTCAGGGTCCCTCCTCCTCATCCTCTTCAGGGTCCCTCCTCCTCCTCCTCTTCAGGGTCCCTCCTCCTCATCCTCTTCAGGGTCCCTCCTCCTCATCCTCTTCAGGGTCCCTCCTCCTCATCCTCTTCAGGGTCCCTCCTCCTCATCCTCTTCAGGGTCCCTCCTCCTCATCCTATTCAGGGTCCCTCCTCCTCATCCTCTTCAGGGTCCCTCCTCCTCATCCTCTTCAGGGTCCCTCCTCCTCCTCTTCAGGGTCCCTCCTCATCCTCTTCAGGGTCCCTCCTCCTCATCCTCTTCAGGGTCCCTCCTCCTCATCCTCTTCAGGGTCCCTCCTCCTCATCCTCTTCAGGGTCCCTCCTCATCCTCTTCAGGGTCCCTCCTCCTCATCCTCTTCAGGGTCCCTCCTCCTCATCCTCTTCAGGGTCCCTCCTCCTCATCCTCTTCAGGGTCCCTCCTCCTCATCCTCTTCAGGGTCCCTCCTCCTCCTCCTCTTCAGGGTCCCTCCTCCTCATCCTCTTCAGGGTCCCTCCTCCTCATCCTCTTCAGGGTCCCTCCTCCTCATCCTCTTCAGGGTCCCTCCTCCTCATCCTCTTCAGGGTCCCTCCTCCTCCTCCTCCTCTTCAGGGTCCCTCCTCATCCTCTTCAGGGTCCCTCCTCCTCATCCTCTTCAGGGTCCCTCCTCCTCCTCTTCAGGGTCCCTCCTCCTCCTCCTCCTCAGGGTCCCTCCTCCTCCTCCTCTTCAGGGTCCCTCCTCCTCATCCTCCTCAGGGTCCCTCCTCCTCATCCTCTTCAGGGTCCCTCCTCCTCCTCCTCTTCAGGGTCCCTCCTCATCCTCTTCAGGGTCCCTCCTCCTCATCCTCTTCAGGGTCCCTCCTCCTCCTCTTCAGGGTCCCTCCTCCTCATCCTCTTCAGGGTCCCTCCTCCTCCTCCTCTTCAGGGTCCCTCCTCATCATCCTCTTCAGGGTCCCTCCTCCTCCTCCTCCTCCTCTTCAGGGTCCCTCCTCATCCTCTTCAGGGTCCCTCCTCCTCCTCCTCCTCCTCTTCAGGGTCCCTCCTCATCCTCTTCAGGGTCCCTCCTCCTCATCCTCTTCAGGGTCCCTCCTCCATCCTCTTCAGGGTCCCTCCTCCTCACTCTTCAGGGTCCCTCCTCCTCATCCTCTTCAGGGTCCCTCCTCATCCTCTTCAGGGTCCCTCCTCATCCTCTTCAGGGTCCCTCCTACTCCATCCTCTTCAGGGTCCCTCCTCCTCCTCTTCAGGGTCCCTCCTCCTCATCCTCTTCAGGGTCCCTCCTCATCCTCTTCAGGGTCCCTCCTCCTCATCCTCTTCAGGGTCCCTCCTCCTCCTCCTCTTCAGGGTCCCTCCTCCTCATCCTCTTCAGGGTCCCTCCTCCTCATCCTCTTCAGGGTCCCTCCTCCTCATCCTCTTCAGGGTCCCTCCTCCTCATCCTCTTCAGGGTCCCTCCTCCTCATCCTATTCAGGGTCCCTCCTCCTCATCCTCTTCAGGGTCCCTCCTCCTCCTCTTCAGGGTCCCTCCTCATCCTCTTCAGGGTCCCTCCTCCTCATCCTCTTCAGGGTCCCTCCTCCTCATCCTCTTCAGGGTCCCTCCTCCTCATCCTCTTCAGGGTCCCTCCTCCTCATCCTCTTCAGGGTCCCTCCTCCTCATCCTCTTCAGGGTCCCTCCTCATCCTCTTCAGGGTCCCTCCTCCTCATCCTCTTCAGGGTCCCTCCTCATCCTCTTCAGGGTCCCTCCTCCTCATCCTCTTCAGGGTCCCTCCTCCTCATCCTCTTCAGGGTCCCTCCTCCTCATCCTCTTCAGGGTCCCTCCTCCTCATCCTCTTCAGGGTCCCTCCTCCTCCTCCTCTTCAGGGTCCCTCCTCCTCATCCTCTTCAGGGTCCCTCCTCCTCATCCTCTTCAGGGTCCCTCCTCCTCATCCTCTTCAGGGTCCCTCCTCCTCATCCTCTTCAGGGTCCCTCCTCCTCCTCCTCCTCTTCAGGGTCCCTCCTCATCCTCTTCAGGGTCCCTCCTCCTCATCCTCTTCAGGGTCCCTCCTCCTCCTCTTCAGGGTCCCTCCTCCTCCTCCTCTTCAGGGTCCCTCCTCCTCCTCCTCTTCAGGGTCCCTCCTCCTCATCCTCCTCAGGGTCCCTCCTCCTCATCCTCTTCAGGGTCCCTCCTCCTCCTCCTCTTCAGGGTCCCTCCTCATCCTCTTCAGGGTCCCTCCTCCTCATCCTCTTCAGGGTCCCTCCTCCTCCTCTTCAGGGTCCCTCCTCCTCATCCTCTTCAGGGTCCCTCCTCCTCCTCCTCTTCAGGGTCCCTCCTCCTCATCCTCTTCAGGGTCCCTCCTCCTCCTCCTCTTCAGGGTCCCTCCTCCTCATCCTCCTCAGGGTCCCTCCTCCTCATCCTCTTCAGGGTCCCTCCTCCTCCTCTTCAGGGTCCCTCTTCCTCATCCTCTTCAGGGTCCCTCCTCCTCCTCTTCAGGGTCCCTCCTCCTCATCCTCTTCAGGGTCCCTCCTCATCCTCTTCAGGGTCCCTCCTCCTCCTCTTCAGGGTCCCTCCTCCTCATCCTCTTCAGGGTCCCTCCTCCTCCTCTTCAGGGTCCCTCCTCCTCATCCTCTTCAGGGTCCCTCCTCATCCTCTTCAGGGTCCCTCCTACTCCATCCTCTTCAGGGTCCCTCCTCCTCATCCTCTTCAGGGTCCCTCCTCATCCTCTTCAGGGTCCCTCCTACTCCATCCTCTTCAGGGTCCCTCCTACTCCATCCTCTTCAGGGTCCCTCCTACTCCATCCTCTTCCCGTGGCTCGCTTAAAAAAAATTCCAGGTGCCAGCAATGAATCCTCTTCTATGCAGCTCAGTTGAAAACAGGAAAAAATTCCCTCTCTGTTTGTATTGAGTGCAAGGGCCATCACTGTAAAAGTGAATGGTGGAGACCGAAGGATGTTCACTTTGCACATAATCGAGCACTGGTGACAGGTGCTGCCAGATTGCTGTTGGACCCTTTTGTCTCGAGGGAGACACTGTGCAGAAGGACATTGGGCGAGGGTTTGTTTGCACATAAAGCACACATGTGTGCAACGTTGCCTGTGCCGTTGCCATGATTAAAGGAATGTCTCTTGAACCTATGCAGTTGCAGGTTGAGTTCGTCCAGAAGTTGTTCTTGTGTTGTGTCTAATGTTTTTTTTATTGTAATTTTGCTGGTTTTTCCATTGGGGTCATTGTGTTTGTGCTCTTTATCCACAATAGCCCACTGCTGATATGATACTAGACTCTGCATACTGGCTGGACACTGGGAAATAGAGGTCTTTGCATACTGAACACTCTCCGTACATGCACTTGATTTGATCTGTGTCACATGCACTTGCTTTTACAAGGTCATCCATATTATGTCATATGCTGATGACTTTCAAGAGGTGCAGCTTTTGCACGAGGAAACCCAGATTCTCGTGCATTTTGCACATGCATGTTTCGCGATCGCTCAAAGTCGGATGAACTACTCAAAACGGTCGGAGAATACAGAAGAGGGAGTAAGAGATGGCGCTTTTGTCCTCAGCTAAAAACTTTCTGTGCAGATTTTTGATCGTATCCAAAAGGAATCGTTTTTGATTTTTTGTTTTTCTTCCGAGTGAGTGTCTGCCTCTTCCCAGTTGTGACGCGACTAACTTCATCCCTTGTATAGAACGCTGTCACTCTGCTAACCAAACCTTCAGCCTTCTACAGGGTTTACCTTCCAGTTGAGCATGGGCTTTTAAAATGTTGCAACATTTTCAGAGCGGGAAATGTGTTTGGGTAACAGGACTGAGTGTAAACCTGGGGACACGACTAAAATGCTTATTTTAACTAAAATATTATGGATTTCTGATAAAATTATTTCATTTAAAGCATATATGGCACACAGATTCACACAGCAGTGCAAAAGTATTGCATTTTTTTCAGTGTTATCTGTATTCTAATAATTTTTCTTAAGTGCATATATCAAATTCACAATTAGGTAAATGTGGAAGAAAATGTTCTTAATTAATTACTGTATGTCATATTTAAAGGTGAAGTAAGCGGTTTATTTATGTTAATATAAGTATTAAATCGCTCTTTATTCATACAGTGATCACTTACATAATGTGCGTGTTTCATAAAGCCGATCTCTCAGTCAGCTGCTCTGCATGTAATCGGCAAATAAACTTATTGGAGGATCCTGAAATTTTTATCCAATCACAAAAGAGAACGCTACAAACCGACACCCGTCTCACTCATGGTCTCACTGCCGGTGCACGCTAGAGCAACAGATAGGTGAATGTTTATGCGCCTACAATGGCGGAGCAGGTAAAAACCCTTCCCAATGTCTGTTTTGATGGTTTTTATCATGTTTTATCACACTTATGGATCTGAGATGATGCTAGATAACTCGCTGCTTGAAGACCGCAGTGCATTAATGTGGTGACGTAGGGACGAGCGAGGGGACTGCTAACTGCAGTAACTGACAGGAAGTTAGCTAAAAGAACCATTCCGCTTACAGCACCTTTAATGTTATTGACAATTTATACCAATTATGACTTGGGACAGAAATGTCACCCATTTGGCCCTTTTATTTAGTTTCACACTTCACATGAGTGACAGAAGAACTTTTTCACACAACACTTTGAAATATTTCCCTTGTTTATTATCAGCAATTAGTCAAATACATATAAACAAACAGTAGGAAAAGGACAGAAAGTCATCAGCGACTTTGTTTTTCACAAGGTAATCAATATCGCTTCTGGCACACCCACATTCACACCTCCATTTTTTTTTGTTTTTTTTGCGCAACATATTGTGCAGTAAAAAAGAGGAAACACATTATGGTACATGAACAATAAATAATAAAATAAAAAAAGAAATATTTAGCACTTTATTTACAACTCATATCCCGAGAAATATAAAATAAACATTCCGTTAACTTACTAACCAACAGACTCCACAGAATATTAAACTGCCATTCTCTTGGCAATGATATAATGTCTCATACCGATGAATAATACACTGTTCACTTGGGATGACTGGACCTTTAGCTTACATCACTCAGCATTGTATGGGTTTCAATAAAAATGCTCGCATACTCCTGAATTGAATTTTTATCAGTAGAAAAGCATCTGGAAGGGACAGTACAACATCCCACGACACTTGAAAAAAAACAGGGCTGAAAGCTCTTTAAGACTGGGAGAACACAATAAGAGTTCACTTAATTAAATATCATTAAACACTTGAATGGGTGAATAAAACCGTTCAATCAAAATGCAATACCTCAAGTTCTTGAACAGGGAGGCACCTCCATCAAGGATGCCCTCAGAGAAGTGTGCACTTCAGCATATCAACATTAGACTACATTGGCATGGTAAATTGAAAAAGACAGGACATCTCATTAAGATCTGTTAGGTGGCAGATTTGATAAAAATTGTCGAAAAACACCCAAACCCTATCTATGACTGACTAGCGCTGTTGATGGTATAATGATATAAGGTATACACATCGCCAAAAGGGATCTATTTAGCATTAAGTGATATAGCAATATTAATTAAGCTATTGGTTGTAATGTATTTACCCTTTTGGACCAAGGTGCCACGTAGGAAAGTTGAATGAAAATTTGAATGCTGATTGGACCACCCAATTCAGGGGTCTGGTTCTTCTAGAGAACCTGAAGTCCAGTACTCTCCCTGTCAAAAAAACCTCACCACCTCTAAAAGTGTCTTCTTGAGTACTAAGGATACAGTCATGCGGGTTCAATGATGCCCAGGTTTACAGTGGCACATTTCAATTAAGAAAATGATTGAAAACCAATAAGAAAGTATCAAATAAGTATGTTATGGATACCCTGTGATGAGCCTTGATTATATTCATTGGTCCACTTCAAGCAAATGGGTTTCGCAGTCATTGCCTGAAGCCATATACCTGACAAACACTGGAGGATTGTGTATTTCCTGACATGACGAGTTGATCAGCGAAAAAAGCTCAACATTTTCAATTGGCTTGATTTCTGGCCCCACAAGAGCCTTTATCATAGTAAAGGCCACAACACACATGGGTTTAGTTATCCAGATTTAGGGGGAAAGAAAGTAACGTAAAGAGTATCAAGTGGATTTTGGAGCAGCGTTTGGAATAGAAAAGTCTCACCCAGTCCATCAGCCTCACTAAACTATTAAAGCCATAGTTAAGATGTGGTCTGTCCACTTTGGGAAAATCAAAAGTGTTCCCGAACGGACACACCCTTAAGCAAGTAAAAAGATGACTGTTACAGGGATCAGGAAGGTCAACAAATATGGGGACATTGGCAACATTTTCAAAAAGTATTTTCTTTTAAAGGCAATGATAGTGTTGTACAACTTTTTCTGTTAATGACAGAAAGTTGCTGAAATGGTCGGATCGAATGGGTTTTTCAATGCAGTCTATTGTCCTGCAGTCTAAGTCGATGATAGTAATGTGTAGCAATAATTTACAAAAGGACATAAGCCACAGTCAAACAATCATCAGAGTAATAAATGAACTCAGAGGCAGAGCTTGGGACGTTTTGGCTGTACATAGTAGAAAGGTCAATTGAGCAGACAAATAATTCCTATTTACATTGTGTCCCGTCATATCACACGTTAAGAGGTAATACAGTAGAAGAAACATATTAACAAACATTGGTGAGTTCTGTTTTAGCAAAAAAAGTCGACTTTTCTTTTTCTTTTTTTACATTTCTAGCACAAGACTGTACACCATCTTGCATTGAGAGAGGCAGTTTTCCTATGGCAAAAAGCTAGACATAAGTACATATCATGCTGCACTAATATAGTGCAAAAATGATGCCTGAAAAACAGAAGAAGAGGGGAAGAGGCAGGCAGACATGATGGTGACTCTGGGAATCTTTTGCTTTGTTTGTTCTCTGGTTTGAACGTTTTTTCTTGCAACATAGACCCAGCAGGCCACAATAACACTGAAGGAATTAGAATGTTCTTAATGGGACCAAAATATGACAGGTGTCCAACAGAGATGATGCAATAAAAAAAACAAGCAAAAAGACCCATGAAGAGTTGTGCTTTTAGAGGAAAAAATATATTTTTTTCAGCGGCGAACCTCTCCAACGGGCCATGGTTTTAGATGTTACCAGCAGTAGTTGTAGTTGATTGGCAGAGAAGCAAAAGGCAGACTTCCAGAAGAAGATATATTAAAGAATGTATGAAGGCTCTCGTGAAACAAAGTATCAAAAAATAAATAAATAAATAAGAAAGAGGACAGAGGAACATCAAGGCTGCTAAAAATGGACAATGGATTTTTAGTGTCTTGATCCACCTGTAGGTTTTAAACAATGCCCAGTGGCAGCCCTGACATCAGTGTCCTGCAGTAGTAGGACACAAATGTTTGTAGGTCATTGTTGGTGTTAGCAGGAAGACGTTCTACATGTCAGCATCTCCGTCGTACGCCAGCGTGAGAGGCTTCAGTCTGTTGTTCATCTGGCGTCGCTGTGGCCGCTTTGGCTTTTTGCTACAGAAGAAACAGGGAGAGAACCATTAGCTAAATCTTTTGTTTTTAAACCTTTATTTATACAGGTAAATCCCATTGAGACCAGAGACTCTTTTCAAGGGAGACCTGTTCCCATTTACACGTTGCCATTCACACACACACATTCATACACCGATAACAGGCTAACTATCGACATTCACACGAGGCAAGGTGGGTGAAGCGTCTTGCCTAAGGATACAACAACCATGACACAAGTGGCAGGGTGGGGATTGAACCGCCAACCCTTGGATCATTGGCCGACCCGCTCTACCACCTGAGACACAGTCGCCCCAACTGGTCATAACTGTTGAACCATAGCTATAAAGCGTTAAAGGTGCAGTCAGCGATTCTGGAGAATGCTTGTTGAGGGGGGAAAAAATGTGGGGGTCAAGATCAGTGAATATTTACTCACCGTCTGCTACCTGTCCGTAGCAGATTGTGGGGAGATAATCACTGATTTGACAGGTGACAGACAGTGCTAACCACTGCACCACCACTGTGCCACATGCAGATTCAATTGGTCTGCATTTGACGTTTAAAAAAAAGAATCTACTATGGACTCATAAGCAATACAATTCAGCTCATCTAAACTATGTTTCTGATACACTAAACAGCTTTATATTGCAAACACATGTATGACATTTAGAATTAGACTTGTGGACAGTGACAAGTATGTTAAATGCTTTTGTACAACATCTTGGATTAAATAGTTTTATCCAGTTGAACTCATGAATGGAAGAGAATAGCTAAATGACAATATGAAATGTGTATGGATGACCACAAGAGGAAAGATATTACAAATAGCCTAGGTGAGGCCTGAATGTCAGAGATTGTAAACTAAAGCCTTGTGTATTTTAGCTAGCTGTAGGACACCAATGTCATGATCACTATTATTTGTGTAAATTCTAATTTCTTTCTACTTGGTGTTTTGTCCTCCCAACCGTCCCTCCAAGGCAGCTGCCTGGAAGGCAGTGTTGGGAGGACAACAGTTATTGTTAGGGTTATGGTTATGGTTAGGGATAGAGTTAGTGCCTTTCAAGTAGCTCCAGGCAACGCTGCCTCCAAGGGACAAAACACCATGGAGCCATCAGACAGAAGCTATACTACTGCTCACCTCCACAACGTGATCCACGCCAAACGACTGAACAGGCACTTAATGTGTACGGGCACGAATGGACATCAGGCTCAGACAGTTAACATGAGGCCCTGGCTACGTTATGAGAGTTTCAAGGTGAGGTGTTGTGGTTGGCAGTGACTGTGGCAATGACTGTGGTGGTGGAGGAGTTGGATGCAGCAGTGTCTCATATTGGGGCTGAGCTTTCTGCTGCTGTGGCTGTTGGTGAAGCAGGCTGTGGCGCCGCTGCTCTTGCTCTAGTCTCTGGCAGGCGGGACAGGTGTAAGGCTCAGTGTGGCCGTCTGGGTCTGTCCAGTAAGCCTCGTCTGAGGGGGCTCTGGAGCTCAACGGCAAGCAAAGGCACCAACCATTATAGCTGGGAGCAAGGAGTGAGTGAGGGGTGAAGGTGGAGACAAAATGAAATGAAAGGAAACAAATGATGACAGATGAACTCAAAATGAAATGAAAAGTCAACTGAACAAATGAATAAACATAAACAAGTTATGTAATGGAGATTCCACCCAGGTTGAAATGACTTAACCAACCTTAATTAGCAGGGTTCATTTTGTAATATTTAAATATCTTGGGTAGTTTTGTAAGATTTATATATTTTGGATATTAAGGAATAACCAAAGGTTTTTGGGGCTAATAAAAGTGTTCACCCCTAGGATTAAAAGAGCTCTTTATCAAGGTATCCGATGTATGCCTCTATAGACAGGGATTATATTTAGGATTAAGGCAAAACACTGCAGGCAGATCATTGTTTTATCAAGCCCTGGTCAATTTAGAGATTGTTGTCTATTTTGCTTTTATAACATGTCTTCTTTCATACAAGTGTAAAGCATAGGTCCAAAATGTACATTTAGGTGTTTTTTTTTTATTTAAATCTTGTCTGTTTACATCTGTATATTTCTCCTATGCAACCATCTGTAACAAACATTATCTCAACATTAGTTTTTTTATAATACTCTGAACCAAAAAAACTTCTAAAAGTACTTACTACATGTAATGCAACTAAACAGATAACCATTCTTAGCACTTTTTTTAAGGTTTTTACAGAAGGACTCGTTGTACTGAATGTTAATCGTCTGATTTATGAGACATTTTCTTCTTAGAAACATGCTAAAAAGAAACAAATCTGAGAAAAAAAATTGAGAAACGAAAAACACGTAAGTTATAAAAATTAAATAAAGATTTTAAAACTGGGTTTATCATATATCTAGATTTTTTGGGTTTTTAAAGAGACATCTACACCTAATCAGTCAGATATTTTCATATGTTATACAAATAATTATCGTTTTCATCGAAGTAAGCAACTTTAATGATGGTATTTACAAGTTGAAAATGTTTTCACTATTCACCTGGAGGGTCTCACTTTAAACAGGGGCCTATTTCAGGTAGCTGGTTTTACATACTCTGAGTTTAATCGGTTGACGAGCAACTCTGGGTTTTCGGTTTCAGAACAGTGGATCAGCGTTGGGTTAATCAACTCTGAGCGTGTTCACTCTGGGTGGAGCGTGTGCATAAAAGCCATCGTCAATGGATCGCTGATAACATGATTCACCATGGAAACAGAAGAAACAAATGCTTGATCCTCCCACTTCTACACTTCTCAAAAAAGAAAAAAAAAGAAAACGTCTCCGCTCCTCCCACTAGAGTAAGAAATATTAACGAATGAGCTTATGGAGAAGAATGAACGGGGATATTGTCTCATAACTCTGATCTAATCACTTTGGCAATTCAGAAAAAAACGGTGCAAAAGTTTTTAGTCAAGAGCATCATTGCTTTCGTATGAGAAGCAAGTCTATTTTAAGAATTGAGTTACGCATATCAGCAGCAACAAAATTATTAAACTGCCGCTGCAAAGCATTGCTGACAGTGTTTTATATTCGCTGTAGCCTATTATGTAGGCAAGCTATAATAGGCCTAGGCTTACTGTGCAGTAAACAGACTTTCGCTTCTTTTAAATGGGGAGTGAAAGATATTAACGTTTGACACATAAGGTGACAGTTTCCATTGAAGAGCCTGATTGTTTTATTACCAGATCCCTTGTCCTCTAGTGATCACAGTTTAAATTATTATATTATTTCTATATTCATATTGGGCTATTTAACGAGGCTTGTCTGTGACTTTGGGATGACACAAGTGAACAGTAACGATCGCGTGCAGCCGCAGAATTACATTTCAACCTGACATAAATAGCCTATGTTCAGTGGCACAGATGTTAAAAAACTACTGATAATGATACAAATAAATAACGAGATACATACAATACAATAGGTTTATTAATCTGAATGTAAAGCATGTTCACGATGTGTAAGGTGGCCGCATATGAATGGCACGAGGGCTGAGAACAAGGCTACTGATCAGATAAATGATCGATCAAACGTAAAATCATCAGGAAATGATAAAAACATCCCGATGGAGATTTCTATCGAGTGATTTTGCTTCAAACTGTACAGGGACGCGTTGTGACAGTGACACTCTTTCTTCAGTCGGAGCTGCAGCGTAAAGTGAAAACAAACTCAGGGTAGGTCTAACCACCTATCCAGCAGGTTAGACCCACGGCGTATGTTGCCGCAGTAACTAACTCTCGGTTGCGCTGAACCTGCTTCTTGAAACGGAAAACCGAGAGTTTCCACTAACTCAGAGCGAACAAACTCTGGGTTGCCTCAAAACCAGCTACCTGAAATAGGCCCCAGATCTGTTTTTTTCTACATTGGGATACACCTCCATTACATCACTGAATGAAAGTTAATGATGGCATGAGTTGTGAATGCTGTGATGATGAGTATACATTGACACACACACACACGGTAGGGGAAACACATTAATAGAGTGTGGTACATTACCATGCTAAGTAAGTCATTGAGATTATAAAGACCAGCAGAACAAACGCTCCTGCTGCTACTCCATACACCCAGGTCTTCAGCTTCCCATCTGCACAGAGAAACACACACGACATCACTATTAAAATACAAGGCAAGGCACGTTTATTTATATAGCACAATTCAGACACAAGGCCATTCAAAGTGCTGTAATACACTGTAAGGGGAAATGCTGGTGACATTTAACTTCCTTTAAAAAGCAGAAGGGGGCAGTAGAGTTACAGATGTTAACACCCTCTATTATATACAGCCTAGCCCTAGGAAGTTAACAATCCCTGCGCTCCAAATCACATACTCTTTTTTTTTACTACACTACATACTAAAGTACAGAAGAGTTTTAGGGCCACAGGAGAGAAAAAAAAATCAGATGAGGAAGATTTTTTTTTGTTGAGAAATGTCGAGAATAAAGACGAATACTCCAAAATGCTATTGGAGTTAGTAGGGCATTTATGTATTTTCAGCGTACTACGATTGACGTGCATCTATTGGGACGTCCTAAATCTTTTTCTGGCATACTATATAGTAGGGAAGTATGGGGATTGGAATGCAGGTAATATGTGATTCAGCCACATGTTTCTGTCTATTTGTCCCTGAACCATCAATGTAACACAGTTACACAGCTCAATAAGACAGTAGTATTATTATAGATGCTGAATGTGCTATTTGACTGCAACACATCCCTCTTTAAATATGCTGAGATAAGTCACTGTGTTAATGAGAACAGATACAAATATACATGTTAATTACACACCATCGCATATGTTCCATACGACCTCCTTCTGGAGTTTTAATTATCATTTTAATGCGTTCATTTTTAAATTGTACTATATTATTTGAACGTATTATCATAAGATTATAAAGCCTACAAGCTGTACATGCATATAGCAGTCTATTCTCTCTCTCTCTCTGTACAAAAGTTCTGATTGTTTATCTTGTCTATCCTTCTAATCTTTTATGTTCTTTTTGTTTTTTGTGTTTACAAAAAATCAAAGATAAGTATCGTTAGCCTCATAGCATAATTGCCTTCATCATATTTACTCTACTCTACTTTTACTCTACATCTACTCTATTCTACATCTACTCTACTCTACATCTACTTTACCCTACTCTATAACCCTTAAAATATGACTTAGGCAATTATGCTATTAGGCTAACCAAAAGTAGATGTAGAGTAGAGTAGATTTAGAATAGAGTAGATGACATTTACTCTATTCTATTCTATTACTACTTTACTTTTACTCTACATCATGTAGAGTAAAAGTAAAGTAGTAATAGAGTAAATATGACTTAAGCAATTATGTTTTTAGGCTAACAGTATATAGAATAATATTTTATGTTTGTCATTCAACATACCTGGGCTGAAGGGCTGCAGGAACCAGGTGCGCCCCGCTCTGCCCGGCGAGCTGGCCTCGGGCATGGCGGGGTTGAAGGCTCGGATGGTCTTCACGTCGGCCCGGTTGTCTCCCGCTGTGGGGATCTCCAGCACAGGGATGACCGTACACTGGTCCAACACACCGTCTGACGTCATCACCTCGGTGTAGCCGTCCTCACAGCCACACACTCCTGCCTGGATGGACACAAGGAGGAACCACGGTTAACCACAAGAAGTCAAGCAACTGTAGTTCATATTGAAGGCCAGACACTACTACAGGCAACAACATACGTTTTTTTTTCTTTTTTTAAACAATGTGATTTTTCTGTAATTAACATGTATTCTTTCATAGAAGAAAACGGTCCAAAGTGTACATTTAGGTGTTCATCTGACTAAATCTTTGTCTGTGTATTTCTCCAATACAACACTCTTTACTGACCTTAATCTCAACAATCGTTTTGTTTTTTTCAATACTCAGAAACCAAAAATCTCAACTTCTAAAAGCACTTACATGAACTAAACGTTCCATAATCATTCTTAGCGCTGTTATGAAGGTTACAACAGTGAGTATTTTTCATATGTCTTTAAATGTCTGATTTATGATACATTTTACAGGTTGAATGCTATGCCCTAATTGATGATCTCTGAGAAAAACTACAAATAAACTGCAAAATAAATCAATAGGAATGTGCAAACAAAGACTTAATAAACAAGGATTGATAAAGGGGTTCCACATGGGGGGGAAGAAAGATTACTAAGGAAAGCTTAAGAAACTCAATGACACTTCCAAATCAGCTCTGGATTCTGAACATCTGTCAGTCTGTCTCCCTGCTCCTTGAAAGCAATTCTTCTGTATTTTTGCTGGTCTTTTGTCATAAAGATGATGGGTTGGTTTGACTCTATTATACAACCTCATCTTCTGTTTCCCCTTTGTTTCCTCTGTCCCAGTTCCCCAAAGGGTTCCCTCTTTTGTTCTGTATAGATGGTATGTTATTGATAGAGATCATGTATGAGTGGTAAGGTGATGTTAGTGCAACAACACTGTGTTATTGTAGCAACCGCCTTGTAGAACTAATCCATTGAGGCCTTCTGAAATACTTTTAGTGTTTGCCGCTACATCATATATAGGGGAGAACGGGTTAATGTGAGGCACTTTTTACATTTGCTCCCCTCTAAGGGAGCTATAATGATTTATCAGTCAAATTTACACATTTCCCATTAATTCAGGATGTTTCCTAGAAATGGGCATTAGCAGAATTTATTCATGACAAAGGGAAGTTAAAATATGATTGTTTGAAAAAAAACAGAGAGATCAAGGGGGTAAACTGATCCACTTACATTTTCCACTCTGAAACTACCATAACAACACATGTTGTAACAGCTAGAATCCTGACAGCTAGCTTGAAAACCAAATATTACAAAACTAATGTCGGACTAGTAACAGAATCATGGAGTTTGTTCAATTAAGAAGAAAAAATTCTAAACACTTGAAAGTAACTCTGATCAAATACACCATATAATTCATATTCAATAATTAACATTCAAATGACAGATAGAACCAGTTAGATTAAAACACAGTTTGGGGGTCAGAACACAGGACCCTTAGAGCCAGCTAGTGTCTGGGGGTCAGAGCAAAGAACAATCAGAACCAGCTAGAACAGCCTGGGACTCAGAACACAGGACTAGACCCAGCTGTCATTTTCCATCTTTTGAGTCTTAATTAATATTAATATTAATTAAGTCTTAATTAATATTAATATTAATATTGTTCTCCATTTGTTTTATTGGGATCATTCATTAAATAAAGACATACTACTTAGAGTCTATTGATGTTAAAGGTCACTCTCCTGTCCCCCACATACATACGTGCCAAACCATGTCCTTGCTGACACCCCTATAACCATTCAACCCCCACCTCCAGCCCACATGGTCTTTTGTCTTATTCAAACTAGTCACCTTGCTACCTCAAATATAATGGATTCATTAAAAGAGGGCACAGACACTGTCTCACTTTACCCCACAGCACTTGTCTCACTTTACCCTACTGCCACAATTTGAGAAAAAACAACCTCTCATCATCACATGGTTTCATATGTTGGCAGTTCATCAACATGTATGATAGAAGTTTTTCTACCTGAATCAATTTGCTTTGGCACAACAATCGATTAAGTTGACAGAAAGAAAATTTACTTTTACATGCAGAAAATACATTTTTGTGAAAAAAAACAGGTAACACTTTATAATAACTATCCGTTGTAACTCGTTAATAGATCATTAGTAAACTCTTAATTAATGATTATTAATGATTTGTTAAGTGTTTGTTAGCAGTTTGTTAAGGATTTATAACAATAGTAGATAGTTAATAGCTTAATAATTGAATCAGTTCATCTGGGACGAGGCTGAAATAGGCTATAGACTATACACAGTGCATGGGCAACTGAGGGCAGCCCCATTTTCAAATATTTTTAAATAAACTCAATACACACTGTGCATGCCATGGACTTGAACGTGACGTGATCAGTTAATCTCGGATTACCTCCCAGATGAACTGATTCAATTATTAAGCTATTAACTATCTACCATTGTTATAAATCCTTAACAAACTGCTAACAAACACTTAACAAATCATTAATAATCATTAATTAAGAGTTTACTAATGATCTATTAACGAGTTACAACGGATAGTTATTATAAAGTGTTACCAAAAAACATGCTTACCATGAGGTCCTCTCTTTCATGGCAAAGGGGAAATGAGAGGGGCTTGAAAACATATATCTCACATGACCAAACATGTGTTCCATTGCCTAGATACAGGGGGTGTCTCACATTACCTGATGGCTCACATTCCCCCATTCTCCCCTACATATATATACTGTATATATATAGGATCTAACATACAATGTTGCCTACAGACATTTATATCTCATGCTACATCAGTACATTTATTCTGTGCCAATTCTATGTATAATGTCTCAAATCTTAAACATGTGTCTGGGACAGCCAATTCAATTAAAAACTATCTTTAGCGAAGGTGTTGAGAATTAAACTATATACTATTGCCCTTTGAAAAAGCCTTCTACAAAACGGGGGCCAGGTGTGTATATGTTAATGTTGAAAATCAGCTCAGTAACATGATCTGGTGGTCTGATTTATTAGAGAGAGTGTCTAGGCTGGTGTGTGTGTGTGTGTGTGTGTGTGTGTGTGTGTGTGTGTGTGTGTGTGTGTGTGTGTGTGTGTGTGCGTGCGTGCGTGTTTGTGTACAGCTGTGGAACCCCCCCTCTCCCTCTCTCTCTATCCCTGGCACAATCTATCTCTCTCCCTGCAGGGGGTCCCGGCTCCCCAACAATCTCTGGAGGATAATCGGCCTCAGGAATCCCCCGCCATGCACACATTAGCGGGCGTAAACCCAGCAACAACAGGCAGATCTGGAAGATGAGGAAAATTACCACATACGTCTTCTTAGTGGCAAAACAAAGGAAAATATGTGAACCGGAAAGATACCAGAAGCGCTCCTCCTGACACTTTTCCTTTTATAAATAAAAGAGTTCCTTGGTGTTAACAATGTTATGTGTGACTATTTGATCACCTCTGCACCAAAGACCACCTTGTTAGATTTTGTTACCACCCAACACCTTACATTGTACTGTCCAATAGAAGTACTAATACAACAATGCCCTCAGCTCCGAACGAAAAACCATAACCAATACTTCCCTTCAGTACTTTGAAATTGAGGAATACAAACATGTGTTTCTACAAGTTTACGTTCCAAAATGTGCCATATTCAACTTTTTAGAAAGCAACTATGTAGGAACTCTGCCTGAAATAAATGGTCTTAAGGTAAGAATTAGTTATGAGTTATAAAAAAAAACATTAGTCACCACTGAGTGAACAATGTATGCTAGTTCCTTCACAACTGATCTGTTTTACAGAGGAATGATTGACAGTGCAGGTTTTTTCTTTTAATGTAGATCATTCTGTGTTGCATTAGAAATGCTATAAGACCATATTATTATCCAGACTGAGTGCTGTGTGTAAACACCCACTTGGTTTGTTAATCCATGCCCTTAATTTGAAGATTCTCTCTTATTCTGTACATGTCTGTCCCAAAGTCCACGTGAGATAACCTCCATGACATCACACGTTGACTTTTCTTGACATGAAAAAGCTCCTTCAAAACCACATTATACATAATCAAACTGTTTGTCATATCATGATTGACCTGAATGTTGTCTTCATGGTTCATTATATAGTATTAGATTCATTGCATGCTGGGAAAAGCTGGGCATTCTAGGATGTTGTGAGAAAAAAAAAATAAACCTTTGAACTCTTACGTTGTACAAGTGTTAGGAATCTCTGTATCAGCCAAACAAAATGGGCTGACTTTAGAAAACTAAGGATTTTAAAAGAGCTCCAATGTCGTGCACATCTGTTAAAAGAATGCTGAAGATTTCATTTGAACACAAATTCATGCAATACGTTTCAATCACTCTATCCAAAACCCACCTCTGTGCACAGGGAGCGTGGCTTGGTGCAGGGCGGGTCACAGGATCGGTCAGCCATGGGTTTGGCTGTTGCCGGACATCCACCTGTGAAGCAAAAGGCAAAACTCATGTCATCAGAAGCTGGTGTTTCTCTCACTGTAAGAAACAGTGTCAGAACTTTAAATTCAGTCATTCAATAACATTAGAGTCTAGAAAAGATTATTTATATTATTAATATTTGTGTGGTTATTTACTGTATAAAAAATGACCTCTGCCATTCTTGTTATCTATAGTTATTTCCATTGTACCAAAAACACAAATGTGGTGACACGTGTAAAAAACATTTATTAGTCTACTGTATATATATATATATATATATATATATGTATATATATATATATATATGTATATATATATATGCTATATATAATGACCTTAAGCCATAGCAGACAGGCTTTTGACCTGCTCGTGGAATAAAAACAGTACTGGAGATTTATTTCTAAATATGAACAAGACTTGTGATATCTTGAATCACAACTATTTCCTTTCAATTGATTTGATCATTTTGCTTTTAGTTGTGACAGAGTTGAGTTTTATTTTTAAATCAAGTTCCCAAATGATTAAACGAGGTGTCCCATAGGGATCAATATTGGGCCCTCATTAACATCTGATTTTGATAATTTTTCCAAACCTTTTTAGAAAACTATTTTAGACTTTAAATCTTAAGGGCCAGCTGTGGCTCAAGAGTCAGAGTTCATTTCCACTGATTGGCAGTGCCCACCTCCTGCCACACGTCGAAATTGTCTTTGATACACCTACTTTTATCCACGGCCTAAATGGAAATGGAATCAATAATGCATGAGAAACAGTCAAGACTGTGTTTCGATGGGGTATTTTTCTATAACAATGCAGGTCGTCAGTCTCCATCCCTGCTGTATTTCTTGAACCATTTGCTCAAAAAAACTGAAAAACACTTCCCATAACTATGGAGTAGAGTGACTAGCCACTCTCTGGTGGCATTTGGCTATAAAAACACTCACTATGACTTCAGTTCGTATCAACCATTCTTGCAGTGGGTGTTTTTTGCCCTCTGGCAGCAGGAAGACAGTAATGAGCCCATTACGGCTTGCCTGGCCGCATAGGAATGAGGCAAAGAAAATGCGGCACCACTGGGGAGTTATATGATTGGGTTCAATGGTCATAAGTGACAGCTAGAAGGCATCAGCATACTTGTGTTTGGATTCATGAACTTGGTTTTTAGATGCTGAGATATTTTAATTTGAGTTCAAACTGAAAACCTTGAGCCCGATCAGAGGATTGGGTTAGCTTTAAAAGTCCCTTTCGCCATTCCAACTCAACTTGGGAATACTGATCGACCGGTATTCAACTTGCTACTGGTATTAATTAACTTCAACACATTAATAAATGTATCCGAGGCAAAGGCAAGATTTTCCATGTCCACCACTCTGAATTAAATCAATACATTAACACATATACAAGAGGATCGAGAGTATAAACGGTACTAGAGGGGTGTATTATTTGTTTTGAATGTCATTCCACTTCAGACTTTAGAATTTACAATGTTGTCAGTAGCATGGTAATCATTCAGTCACTTGGTGATAAGGTTAATCTAGGGGGTGTTTCTGAAGTGTAGACTATTTAGGGTAAGCAATATGTACTCGAATCTGCAATTTTGTTATACGCTTTCGGATAAGGCAGTCATTGGAAGACAGCACAACTGACATTGATCCATCCAGCAGACTTTGCGAGAAAACACACGTCTGCAGAAACATGGTAATCTATCAGAGCATTCTTGAATATGTATTAGGCAGTGCGCTCGGGGAGAGAGCTCGGATGAATATTCATGAGGGGAACACTACTGCTTGGCGAGGAAACATTTACAAGTATGAGCAAAAAAACATGCAGTGTGCTAATAAGAGCAGCTCCCCTTCGTATGCACACCATCTGGAGTAGTGGATATCGCTGACATTCCCCCTCTTCACTTCAACTCAGAGCTGAGTGTTGGTTGCTCACCTATTCCTGAAATATGACATGGCCACAGGCTATAAATAAAAGCACATGCCCTGACAAGAGGTACTCAATTCTTCCAGATAGGCCTTCTTCAAATGGTATACCAGCTTTGTAGAATTGGGGGAATACATAAAGCTATGAGCACTGAGGTTAACCCCGACATGTGATGGACAATAGGATTAAACTATGACTGTGGCATTGCTACGGATTAAAACTCATCTGCTTACAGTGTCCCTGGAACTCGCCGTCATAAAAATTGCTTGGAAAAGCTGTCTGGGATTGTGACACTCTGGGGGAGACAGTTTTTTAAATAACCTTATCCACATTATCACCCTGCCACACACATTACCATGTGTCAAGAGCTGTGCGGGGGGAGCTTAACTCATTTAGGTCACTGCCTTTCTGTTTGACTGGAGTCACAATTTACACACTGGTCCACATGAGGAGTGTGTTTGAAGTTTTTTCCCAGTGTGAAAAGTCGGATCTCACATGGATAGATTGGACTTTGACGAACAATTGTCAGACTGTAGACATCTCATTACATAGGTTGTGAAACTATGTCTTGTGTTGAACTAATTGGATACATTGAGAATATATTAAGGCAAAAAAGAAATAGATGAAAGATTTTACCAATTGTTTTTAGATTTGGGTATTAAAAACTATATTGAAGGGGCAATAAAGGAAAGTGATTTTTTTTCTCTTTTAATGCTTAAATTGAGCGTAGTCTTAATTTCATTAGAGGGGAGGTTCTATTTTAAAACTTTTTCTTATTCCAGATTTATGCATTTGGAAATGTTAAAGCGTGTTAATGTCTACAGCAGCTTCACATCTGCCCACTGTTTAAGTTTGGCTCATTCGGTTTGTACAGAGGAAATGA
The DNA here is from genome assembly GCF_949987685.1 of Ammodytes marinus. NCBI lineage: Eukaryota > Metazoa > Chordata > Actinopteri > Uranoscopiformes > Ammodytidae > Ammodytes > Ammodytes marinus. The sequence continues at coordinate 25,998,023 of NC_137221.1, forward strand.
TGACTTATCTTAAAATAGAGTTAACCAGGAACAGTTAATACAAACTGTGTAGAAAGGATGACATCCTTTTTCACATGGCAGAAATTTGAGATTTATTGTTTGACTTCTAAATCTGCAATTAAGTTCCTATGATAGTAATGTGTTCCATTAACATAATCATTGTAATGAAGAAACAAAAACTATCACTTAATACTGTTAAATGTGATGTCGGGGATATGACAGGCATTCTATTAGTCAAGGAGAAGATCAAAACAAGTGGCTCAAAAGTGATTAGCAGTAGCTAATGCAGGGTGGAAGATTCATTTTTTTTAAAGGATGAACAAAGGGGAATCTTTATGAATCCCCCAGACATTGTTGCTGAATGTATTTAATGATCATGTAAGTCTTTGGTAATTAACATTGCTTGATTGTCCAGCCGTATGACTGTGACTGGTAATATCAAGCAATAGTATTACTATTAGCCATGAAGTACCTGTGAGAAGGGTGGCTAGCTTTTGACTTGTCTAAGTGCAAAACTATGAGTGGCTTTGATTAACCATGTCCTGATTCCAGTCCTAACTAATTAGTTCGATATAATTTCATCCAGAGGTACATGATACTTTACCTGTGACATTTAGTCCATCTGAGCGCTGACACCAGACGGGGCGAGATGATGACCTCCATGGTCCAGTCCTCCAATTGTACTCAAAACACTGCCCCTCTGCAGGAAGAGCCATTGATAGAAAAGCTTTAATTACAATGTAGCTTAAATGTAAAAAAAAAAAAAAAAATAAAAAAAAAAAATGGTAACACTTTACAATAAGGGTGCATTAATTAACTGTTAGTTACTGCTTAATAAACGCATAATAAATATTAACTCATCATTATCTAACCGTTAATAAATGCTTAAGTAATGCTTAAAAAACATTAACTAACTGTTATGTTTAATTAATGCTTAACAAAGCAGTAGGTCATTCTTAACCAACTATAAATAACTAAGCAATAATAGTTAGTAAATGCCTAATAACCATTAACTAACCTTTAATAGCATTAACTAAGCAATAATTAACAGTTCATTAATGTGACCTTATTGTACAGTGTTACCAACAACTTTAACAATTGTACTCCAATAATTGATATGGCTCAGTGAATGGCTCTAGAGTCATGTTAGGGTTCCAGACTGACCTGTACAGGGCCGGGCCTCTAGCTCCTGCTCTGGACACTGCAGCAGGTTATCTGGGTCCTGGGCCACCACGGCTCTGGAGCGCACCTGAACCGAACCGAACCCAAGATCCTTCCCACTCACACAGCTCAGCTGGCAGGGACTCCACACAGTCCAGTCGGTCAGGTAGCACTCTCCTACAGAAAGAGACAGGGGAGTTTAGTAACCAAAACTAAAAAATCACTCTTCGGTATTCTATGTACCATATGAGTGTGTTTGCTAAAGCATTTAGAGGAGACACAATTCACGTTGTCAAGCATGAAACATTTCTGCCACCATTCTTTTGAAATGGACCAGAAGTGACAATGACGTACTGTATATGAAATGCTCAACTGTAAAAAAAAGCATTCCAATTATTGCTCGGTTGTGATCAACATAAAAAAATAATTAAAGACATTGGGACCTGGGTTCATTTAACTGTAATCCAATTTACCTAAAACTATACCACTTGCTTGTGCCTTGCCCAAGGTAACACATCCCCAAAACAAAGATCATGTCGCTATGAATAGTAGTGTATTAGCACATTCCCTCTCACTATTAAAATAGGTTTACATTAAAGCAAATGGTTTCTTTCAGAAGATCACAATGATACAAGCAGGAACCAGAACTGAGAACTCTATGACCTTCTTGTCCCCACCGAGCCAATTATATTGATTATGGGCTGATTGCAAACCACACCCATTGCACTCCACCAGAACTGGAGTACTCAGAGTGAGTATACACATGGATACTTGAACCATACTGTAACCACAGCCGCTGTTTTATTTTTTTCAGCAACTGGGTAGCAACAAAAATGCACTTATTGAGGTAAAAACAAAAACCTGCCTGCCAACAAACATCCATTAACCAACTGTGTAAGAGGCTCTTGCATTGTCCACAGCCTTCCTCTCCACCTGTTAACATTTACTGTTGCATTGTGGGCCACACTCTGGAGCCCTTAAAGCTCCTACAAATCAAACACACTCAAGAGCAAGTACTTCAACTGTCAGGGTCTTTGTTGTAATTGGGAACAACGTGTACTTAGCACTGCTGAGGGTGGGGACCAACAACCCTCAATACTGTCATAGTTATATTTTGTTGAACCAGTTTATTGTTGAAAGTCAAACCACTAGACAATGAGTTTAACTTGGCAGACAATGTCACCCCCAACTATGTTTACATGTGTGGGCCCTATTTCTCCTATTGGTTGTGAATGATCTGGACATGTAGGTCCGCCATCTTGCAGTTTGAGCAGGTCAACAATCAGATGTTTTCATTGTTGGATACTATGGTGTGGTAACTGTAGTGGATGGGAAAAAACCTAAAGCAGATCTTAATTGAAAATACATTGACATTATACTTTGAGATGAGCAGGGCTAATTTTGTTGTTTGGTGTATAGTGGTAATAACTGCTTTAGAAATGATAACTTTTCAAAAATAATTAATACAACTCGTAGCGGTGAGCTAAGATGGCAACGTAATGGGATGGGTAAGGAACTGGGATTCAGAGTGAGAATGGTGGGGGCTGAAGGGGGAATTCTAATTTCTGGAAGATTTAACTTTAGACTACAGAGCTTTGTGACGTCAGCCCAACTCAGCAGCAGACTTTTACGGTTTCCTACTTTTAGCAGCATTGCTCAAGGCAAAACGCTCTTCCAGTAATTAGACCAGACCGGTCGTACTCCCAATGTGCTTCCCAGCTCTACTCTACAGTGAGTTGATAGGCCTATACCCACTGCTAGCATCAGCAGGAGGCAAAGGGTTTTGAAGACAGCAGTGTTCTCCTAATGGTTCCGGTCCAATTCATAAAGGCTGTCTTAAAGGCAGATCCTGCTGTGACGGTTGTTTAAAAGGATAGAATTCTGAGACAGTGAACATCTTTGTAGCTGATTGGGAGGAACTCTGCTAACTTTCCTTTCTCTAACTTGAGTAATTTAGATGAAAAGTGTTGAAGTTATTACATTGGCTCAACCATAAAATTCCCAAAGTATTAGCAATCAGTCAGTTGATATTGAGGTGTAAGCTGTGTCAAAGCCTTCAGGTGTTTCTATTGAACTATAGCGAGAGCAGGCAAAAGAGACTTCACACTCCAACTAACTGCAGCTTGGTTCTCAGGGAAATGTGGTTTTCCTGACTGAGTGGAACTGTTCTATTTCATATTCAAGCTCAGAAATTCAGATACTTCAACTCATTCACTACGGTCAATCAACGGCGATAACATAAGAAGAGATTGTGTATAATCCTGTAAAAAACAGAATTAGTTTATGGTTAGTTATTGAGCTCCACGTTACAATAACACCATTACAACATCCATGTGGTCACTAGATGGCAGTATTGACACACATTTAGTGTGTGTGTGTGTGTGTGTGTGTGTGTGTGTGTGTGTGTGTGTGTGTGTGTGTGTGTGTGTGTGTGTGTGTGTGTGTGTGTGTGAAATAAAAGAGAGGGAGAGACTCAGATCGCGATTTGTTAAAATGTGTCCGTTGTCTGAAATGATTTTGTTTAGTCTCACATGAAAGCTGCAGTTGTCTGAAACACAGCTGTTCATTCTTACTTGAGGGTTATTGAGTGGTCATACCTCGTACCTCATAAAACCCAACTTAAAAAAATGCCAAACTATCCCTTTAAGGCTCATTCATACTCTCTGATTCCGCGCCTGTGCTTAGGGTCCACTCGGGCATGTGCGACATAAAAATGATCATCCGCCCGCAACCGTTGAGCCCTCTGTGCCCCCTGAATGTGCAGCCCAAAAATGTGTAACAGGAATGTATGTAAGGCCCTTATAGAATGCAAAGTCTGTGTTACATGTCCAAGGATGTTAGTAAAAAAAACTCTTTTGTTGGGGTGTTTCTGTCAACATGCAGAACCATCCTGACAGCCCTCATTATGATAGCTCAAGGGTCAGTGTTCTGGTGACATGTCAGCTGCTTTTGCATGGAGACATGTTCAAACACAGAGGAGTTCTCACAGGTGTTCACCAACTAACCAATTATACTATATAGGGGTGTTTTAACTTTTAATGTTAAAACAGCCCTGTATTGCCCCCATTACCTGGACATGGTACAGTACAGGTCTCCTGCAGGACGATGTGTGTGTCTCCGTCCACCGAGGGCTCCAGGTCTCCACACAGCTCCTCCTCCACCAGGCTGCTGTCCTGCTGCCCTGAGCCGTCAGACACAAAGCAGGACACGTTCCTGAAGCGCAGGCCTTCTCCACATCGCGCCCCCTAAGTTGGAAGACGAAACAAACATATGTATTTGTCAAGTACACCTTTATATTTATCTAAGAGTTAGCTGCCTACTGTCTTCACAAAAATCTAGCTGTTGGGATGTTAAGCTATTTCCGTTCAAGCTCTTTCTCATTATGTGACTGTATGCTGATGATGAAATGCTGTTCATTGTTAAAAAAAAAAGGTGAAGAGGTCAAAGTTACAAGATGTTTGAGGCCAGGTTAAATGAACAGACAACAGTTGGGTTGATAATGTTGCCAGCACTGGTCAATCAAACGTGTTTAAACCACACCAACACGCCTTAAGAATCAGATTAGCAAAAACACTGGGTCACCTGGCTTTGGCCCTAGGACTACAAGTTTGGCAATGAAAGCAATCTGGGTAAGAAGCTTATCAGACATGTGTATATTCTTCACTGTAAAGTTCATGAAATGATGCTCCACAAAACGGTTGGGTTTAAATTGTCTAGTCGAACTTTAAAGGGTAACACTTGTTGTTCATGTAAGAAATAATGTTATAACACACTGTGAACATTACAGTCACCTCTACTAGAAGGTAGCGCCTCAAGGCTACAGTAGTATTACTAATAATAATATATAATATATACTATATACTGTATATACATATAATAAACCTGCTGGTAATTATTGTTTTGACCTGTGGTATTTGACATTTTTAATGGCATTATATACAATTTGAAACTTGGCGAGGTTGGTCTGGAAGTTAAATAAAGTCAAATAAAATATAAGCCTGGGATTTTAAGAATTGCATTGCCATTGACTAGCTTCAGTAATTGCTGTGCATATGACAAATAAACCATCTTGAGTGTATGGAGGGAGAGTCAACTGACCTCAGACTTGCACTGGGACCAGGCACTGTATCTCCAGCTGTAGCAGGGCTTGACCAGGCAGGGCTTCCACTGCTCCATCTGGGCCGGACAGGGTCTGCCATCCCCCTGTGGCGCCTGGAGCACCGTCCGCCTCCTCCACAGCTTGCCTGCAGATAACAGCAGATAACATGGAGGAAAAAAGTTCATTATTAAATCATGAAGCAAGATGACCGGATTGCTGAAATCTGACCTGACTATTGTCCAGGCAGTGTTCAGATCAAGGAGACAGTCAAGGTCAGAGCAGATTAGAAGAGTGTGGATGTGTTAAAAGGAATACTATACTGTCTAGATGACCACTGACCCACTTTACGTGTTATGGGGGAGTGCTACAGAGCATGTGAAAACACCGCTTAAATGTAGAGTATTGTGTGACTCTTGAGGGAGCATCCCAAAGTCATTTGATTTGGAAGCAATTTTAACATTGTCCTTTGTAAAAAATTAAAAATAATAATAATAATATATTTTTAAAATTAAGTAAAACATTTTTTTTAAAGTTGTTGTACATTATATGTACAACAAGTATAAAGCATAAACAAGCATAAAGTTCTCCGACTTTATGCAAATCCTAAACTAGATTGATGTGCTTTATTTTCTTATAATTTACATTTGAATTTGTCCTTTACCTCGGTAATGTGAAACCTCTTAATGTGCTTTATTTTAAATCATTTACTTTACCTCAATATTAAAATGCTCATATCAGTTGCTTCATCAGACTTTAACTGTACATATGTTGCTGTGCCGATGGACACAACACCTATGGCTTAACATATTCTACACAAAACAAGAAAACACAACAACAAAAACAACAAAAGATGGATGGACGGTGGATTTTGGATTTACGTCAGCAACAGCAAATTAAAATTGGAGAAGATCAGAAAATGGGGAATTCTTACCAAAAATGTGAAATAGAAACAAAAAAATAAATGTATTCAGAGGAATTCATTGGAATTACTTAGGAACTTTATTTCTCCGAGGAACAAAGTGTGACTAAATTCTTTTACACTCTCTTCTTTTTCAGGTCACCTTAATCATCCTCCCTTAAGCCATTTTGAATATTCATAATATTTCTTTGTTGTGTTAAAATTAAAGAAGTGACTGTCTTTTTGGTTGGAGAATATGAGCCGGGGGGGGGGGGGGGGGGGAGTAGCAGCGGGGGGAGGGGGGGGGGATGCGGTAGCAGCACCCTTTACCAAATCCACTCTGCATTTTAACAAAGAGCCCCCAAGGGAAGGATGTGAGAAAACTCTCAATTAGCTGCTGTCTCAAAGGAAATGCTTGTGGTTTTTAGCGCCACCGTACCAACTAAAACAAATACTGAATCCAGCAGTAATACTTCACTTCAAGTGACACAGAATCCCCAGATTGGGCACAGACATCGCACAAATCTCACATTAAACATTCCACGGTACATATTTTGCAAATCATTTATTGTAATCCAAAATTCAAATTCTAAATGGAAAAAAGTGTCCTTTACATTTCGCTTTTGAATGGAAACAATCTGTGCAAGACTTTGGATCTACTAAAAAAAAAGGGTCATCAGGGGCTCCACTCCTTTGCAGAGTGATCAATAACAACATTCTTTAAATACGTATTGGATTAATTGGTATAATCTGTGGTGCTGCCAAGCCTGGTTAAGCCACTTCATGTTGAACACTTATCAGAAACAAGTCCCTGGGTGATGTTCCCCCAGCAGCAGCTCTTACCCGCTGCCAGCAAAGCAACCAATGTGCAAGAACCATGGAGGGAGCTTCCAAAAATCCTCTGTGACTACACTGAATAATGGGCCCCATTCAACAACCACTAATAAAATGAAATGACATTTTAAGATGCACATACGAGTGATTCTAATTGAACTTATTGCAATCACTAATGTCATTATATTAGAAACAAACTAAATTCATTAGTAGTCCTGGCCTGTCACATGATAGTAGTCCTAGTCAGTTCAATTAACAGTTCAGTATTTGGGTATGCTCCTTCTTGCTGAAAGTAAGAAGAGAAAAACAATATCAACCTAAAGCTAAGTATAGAACTATAGTGAGTGAGGAGGCAATTTGGTTAGATTACCATGAACAATGTACACATCTAAAGTGACTTTGTGCCCCAAATTTCAAATGGAAGTTCAGCCTCTCCAGCGTCATGTCTGAGTGACGTATCGTTCACTGGTTTTCAATGCTAAAGATGCTAGCTCGTCATGCCAACACAAACCAGTCACCATTACTCCATGACAGTTCTCATGCTCCAGTGTTCTCCCTGCAGGGGGCCAGGGCAGTTGTTTGGGACTGAGCCGTGCTGGCAGTGAGCGCTGCTGGGCAGAGGAAGGCCTGTGCCAGCTGTCACTATCACTGTTTGGCTGGAGAACACACAATGCAATCATTATCCATGCACACGGGTTGGACACAAAATAGCTGTGGTTTATACAGCGCACGATTGCAAACAAGCACCTTGCTGCTTCCAGGTATGTTCATTTGCTTGAAATAACCAATCACACTCATTACTATTCCTGGCTCAGGAAGAGAATGAGCTCCTCCAGGGAAGTGTGTCCTCACAGCCAACCTGTAGTAGATGAAAGCAAAGCGAGGAGGCTCTCCCATACTGTGGCCTACCTGCTGTTTCTCCATACAAGGGGAAAAAAAATCCTTTGTGCCTGGGGGACAGATTAATGTTACCACAATAGCTAAAGCCTGTATTGGTTTCATATCTGCTATTTGCTCTAGTTGCTTGTGGGCTGCTGTTATTCTTAAGGACTGGTGAAGAGCAGAGTGCTCCCTGAGCCCCAGAGCACACACTGGTAATGGAGCACCAATCAATGGTCTGATCCTATGGAATAACATGCCAGGACATTATTATCCTCTCTCTCGGTTGGTTTAGGGCTATAACGCCATCGTTTACTCACATCATAAAGCCTTTCTGGTTTCCACTATCACCGTGTGTTTATTTAGCTGAGCACTGCACACCTAGCATGAATGGGTCACCCACTAAGCTAAGTAAGAATGATGCTATCAAAGTTACTTTGAAATGTAATCATACAATATCAATGGCTCCATTAAGCTATGGAAAAAAAAACATTATTATTCTGGTTCATCAAGTAATGTGGACTTGGATTGAAAGAAAGCACGACAGAGAAACCTTCCATTCCTGCACTTACTCTCCTATTAGTCAATTTACCACAGTTCATATAACGATTGCTTCTTGTGCTTTTAATGGCTACAGCTAATGCTAGGATGCTAATGGTGCTATACCCGAGGTACTGGCTTTGCTACAAATCGAGCAGGAGTTGCAGGCCTTTGTTTGTTGATAGTGTGTTTGTCTGTCTTTTATGTGTCCTACTGTAAACCCTAGTACTCAATCTGTATTTGTTGCTTGGATCAGATCCTTGTGGCTGTCCACATTCCCTGCGTTCCAATTCCCATGCTTCCCTACTATTTAGTATTCCAAAAAAAGATTTAGGATATCCCGATACATGCACGTCAATTGTAGTATGCTGAAAATACATACATGCCCCACTAACTCCAATAGCATTTTGGAGTATTCTTCTTTATTCTTGACATTTCTCAACATAATGAAAAAAAAATCTTCCTTAACTGATTTTTTTTCCCTCTCCGTGGCCCTTAAACTCTTCTGTACTTTAGTATGTAGTGTAGTCAAAAGAAAGAGTATGTGATTTGGAACGCAGGTATGGCTTTGTGTGGCCAATATCAGACTCCATTGTGAACTATCCATGGTCCTGAAATGAGCCGCATGTTCAAAAGGATGGCAAATGGCTGCTATTTCTGTGTTGAAGTGTGTGTGGATTTAAGAGTTGTAGGCAGCAGTGGGGGGACTGTGATGTGATTGGCTTTACAGAATCAAATAGAAACTGCTGTCTTCTGTGTTTGGATTATAGCGATGTACCCCCTGTGATGCGCCAACACAGAAGTGTGAAGGGTGTTGATCTAGAGTGACGTAAAAGCCTCTTGAAGCCTGATATGATCGTTCCCACTGAGATTTCATCACGAAACATCAGACCTGTATCTTGATCTAGTCCAAAGTTGACAATCTTTTAATTATTAAATAAACAAGCCTGATACACCACTGTTTGTAGTAGGTGACTTCAATCTTCAATCGTAAGAAGATAACAAGTGTCATATATTTGACATACTAATGATAAAAATAAATGTAAAGGGATAATTGTGCTCCAGACATTCTATTCTTAATCCCTAAGAATATCTACAATTTTAAATATTCTTATTTTTAAACATAACAGCAGTTACCAGTGCAAGCCGCCGACGGTCTTTTGTCACGCTTCTCAAGAATCACTGAGGGAATTAAGTGTGTGAATAAAATCCCACTGTGGTACCTCATATTGTATTATTTCCTATATGAAATCACTCAAATTTCAGACACATATTGAAACACACATTGTTGGGGAATGTTACTTCTTCTGGGACACCTTAACATAACCAAGTGCTAGGCTACTTTAGCATGGAAACAATGGATAGAACCACGCACACACACACACACACGTACCTCCAAGCCCACAGTTGTGTGTGCACTCAGACCACGGGGACCAATCGGACAGCTGGCAGTTGACAGGACATTCCACAACACAGGACGCATTCATCTGCCACTTCCTGTCTAGGCCAAGCTGCAAGAGAAATAACAAGATGTTATTTTTAATTCCCAAAAAAATTAAAACAATAATAATAATAATAATAATAATAATAATAATAATAATAATAATAATAATAATAATAATAATAATAATAATAATAATAATAATAATAATAATAATAATAACTGTAAATGCTAACACAACCCACCTCTTTGCAAAATTTGAGGTCGACTGATTTGCCGTCACTGCGCACACAGTCCAGCATGCGGGTTTTGATGCCCATTCCACACACGGCCCTTTCACTGAGCTGACAAGTGCTCCAATCTGCAGGTAGACACATTTCAACAATAAGCGAGCATCTTTTATTTAGAAAGCATCACACACTATGGAACTCACTTCCTTCCTTAGACATTCGCTCTGTGGTCTCTGAAGTTGCCTTTAAAAAAACAAGTGAAGACCCATCTGTATAACATCTCTTTGATTGTTCATGTGTGTGCTTTTATTTTGGAATACATTTTGGTTGCCTGATTTTATCGGGTTTTATTTTTTTATTTACATATTTTGACCAGTATATACATGTGTGTGAATATATGTATGTGTATATTGCAATATAAATAACAAATAACTTAAAAAATTTAAAAAAGCTAATTTCAGCATAATATAAACTAATGAAATACCGTCCGAATATTACTATTGTTATTTACAGTCTATGCTGCCTTCTCTTATCATTGCATGTAGTTGCTGCTCTGTTTGCGTCTCACCAGTGATGTTGTAGGAGTAGTGGAAGCAGTTGTTGTTGAGTCTGCATGGCTCTATCTCTGTGGTTGGAGGACACTCCTTCTCTGCTCCGTGCAGGCGCAGAGGGGACGCGCTCCTCTCCCGCGACCCGTTCACACTGCATGGCTGAGGGGGTAGAGGAGGAAGGGTTGAGACTCAGTCATCCACAATGATACAACATGACATCAAGCAACTTTCATACATTTTCCATCGCTGTATTTAAATAATAGAATAATAATCATCTTTATTTCCGTAGCACCTTTCGATGTTACAAAGTGCTTTCCAGAGATGATCAAAAATGTACACGAAAAAAATCAAAGCAAAAACAGCATGAAATGCATCTAAACCAAGTTCCCCAAAACCAGAGGGGTGTACTAAGAAGCGAGATTAACGGCTGAGCTAGGTCTGTTGAGTCTAAAGCCAGAGTTTTCAGTATCACGAAAGGTGGCTCTCTTATGAAAGGCCCTATTTTGCTACTTGCAACTCCGGAGTTAAAATAAGAATAAGTCAACGTCCAGATAAAGATTGGACTGGTGACAAAACATGTAGTTTCATTTAAATACATTGTGGTTCTGGACAGTAGTCTGTTGGGGGGGCTGTTAAAACCCTAAACCAATCACAGCGTAGTAAGCCTCTTAAAACAAGCCAACTCCAGGCAGCTCTCGCGCCAATGTGTGATTACTGAGGATAACACTGGAAAGTGTCTAGCCTCCAGCAAATTTTGCCTGAGTGTTGAAGAACCAGGGGTGTGTGTGTGTGGGGGGGGGGGGGTTGTCTTAATCTTGTGTACAAAACACAATGAAGCACCAGAAAATCCTCAAAAGTAAAGCTTAGCTGTTTTTCATATGTGGGTGTAAAAACTATATTTATTTTCGACTAATAAAGTTATTGCTTAGATCAGTGGTTCTCAACCGGTGGGGCGCGCCCCCCCGGGGGGGCGCGGACACTCTACCGGGGGGGCGCGAGGGGGATGAAAAAAAAAAAAAAAAAAAAATCTTAATTTTTTTTTTTTTTTGTAATTTCAATTTTTTTCCTGATATGTAGCCTAGTTCAGAGATGATATGTATTTTTTTTCTTTCTTAACTTTTTTTGATAGGTATTTGCCAAGTTCATCACACAAACACTCCAATCCACTGATATGAGATCAGTTTGCAATTTTCAAGTACTGAATTAATGGTAGGACTGTGGCCACTAGAACTGGTCTCTGGTCAGCAAAGGTCTTGAAAACAGCATAAGTGTGCTTGTGACATGCGTGCCACCCATGCACGTGTATGGGCACGTGTCCCAGCAGATTTTTGAAATCTGAATAAAAAAATGTAAGTTTGTAGTTAGCAAGTGTAACATGTTCTTAGGGCAGAATTTCATAAATAAAGGTTTATTTTTTTAGCAAGATATTTTGTCAAAAGCTAGTGGTCATCCGTCCCTCTGTCCAGTTGTTAGGCATCTGGCTGCTAGCAAGTTATGTTGTCTTGCTAATTTTACTATTCATCTGAACTGAAATAAATATTGACTTTTTCCTTTATTATCTTCGCCAGAATGCACCAGAATGCTTAGATTACATGTTAAAAACACAAAAAATCTTCTGGGGGGGATGCCCCCAGACCCCCCTTCAGGGGTTTAGTTTTCTGACAAACATTACAATGGATACTAACATGATTTGGGCATTTGGGATTATAAATCATCTTTGAATTGGTTGTACAGCATATCACATGCTATTCATTCAGGGGTGCGATGGCCACCCTACTCTAGCTCTGTGGCCCACCTTGGCCACCCCCAGTCAAAATTTCCTGGAATCGCCACTGAGACACACACAACTCCGCGTTCAGGCTGCACAGCACATTAATCGCAGGTAGCATTTTGAGCTAAATCTGGCCACTTTCCAAATCCAAGACTCAATAGTTGAAACATTCTCTGAACTGGGTTGTCAGACAGCAGTGTTTCCCATTGATCATAGACTTTGTTTTGTGAAGCTTTTTCATAACAGGTATACCTATTGTAGAATTTATTCTGTGTATGTTCTATTTAGGCTACTATTTTCTTCTCTTCTAAGGAGATTAAAAAAAAAAACATTGATACAATCTCATAATTAGCTTTTAAAGTGCACCAGAATTTAACGTTAAAATATAAGAAATTTCCGGACCCCAACCCTAAACCCAATGTTCAACTCAAAGGTGCGCCACTGGCCTAGCCCTTGTGATAATAACAATAATTGATAGATTATCTATCTATCTATCTATCTATCTATCTATCTATCTATCTATCTATCTATCTATCTATCTATCTATCTATCTATCTATCTATCTATCTATCTATCTATCTATCTATCTATCTATCTATCTATCTATCTATCTATCTATCTATCTATCTATCTATCTATCTGTGTAGGGTGGTGTGTGTGTGTGTGTGTGGGGGGGGGGGGGGGGGGGGGGTTGTCAGGGTCGGTGGGGGGGCCCAACTGCAATGACCCAGCTTTGGGGGGGCCCAACTTGCAGAAGGTTGAGAACCCCTGGCTTAGATGATGCTTATTAAGCACTAACTAAGCAAGTAACAGTTTATTATTGTACCCTTATTGTGATGTGTTACCCTTTTTTCTTACAAATGAGCGACACAGTGCCAGTGTATAGTCTCATCATTCTCCCCCATGGCTCCACCCCATCAGAATGACAATTCTGTAGGAGTTTCAAAGTCAGCTAACCCCTTGCTACTGACACTCTCTTCCTCCCCATGTCTTTCTCATTTCTCCTGCATATTCCACACAAAGCTCTGGCTGGTCTGAGTCACTTGCTCATACTGAATGGCATCAGCACTCAAAAAGTAGTTAAGAACCCCAGAGCGCAATAGAACAGAAAGAGAAAAGAGCCAGCGCTTGAGAATGTGCTTTGAAGCAGGGTCCCAGAGGAAAAAAGGAGGTTTTGACAAGTTAGGTTCTATCAATGCTATTTCATACCAAAAAAATAAAACTTGATGTCAGGTGATATGTATCATTGGGTTAATAATAAAGAGTTGTGAAAGTGAGTTAGGGTAAAATGTCATTACCAGGACCATAAAGTGGATTACAATTCAATTTCAGTCTTTAGCGTAAATAATTGCAGGCTGTTTGATCACCAAGCAAGTAATTGATCAGTGTGTATTAGCTACAGTATATAGTCAACTGGGTTTGAAGATTGAGTTGAGTTTCTGACTCCTTGGCCTCTGTCTGCTGTTGTCTGTCTTGTGTATTTGTTTGTGTATTTTATCTATTTTCACACATGGACTTGAAGTGTTACCAATAGCACTGATTTATGAAGAAAAATTAAAATAAAATAAAAAAGATACAAGGTATATGACTGGTGTGTAATAATACTAATGACAAGAGCAGTTCAATTTCAGAGAAGGTATTAGAAGGTGTCATTCTCACCAGTGGACATGGGCTCCAGACTCCCCAGTCTGACAGCACACAGTCCTCGGGGCAGGGCAGCCGGCTGTTACGGGCCCCCAGAGGCATCTCCTCTGGGTCACACAGGTAGTCCTCCACCAGCTCAGACGGCCCGTCTATAGTGTTCAGCATACATCTGGACACAAAGGGGCTAAGAGTAAGGGCTGCTCTTATTTCAACAACACCCCATCATCAGTGACGGACGTTACAGCGTCTTAATAGGAATAGTTAAAACATTGACATTTCTGGATTGAATTTCCCATGTGAAACCTAATCTTCATAAGATTTGCTTCGAATGGGAACCTGGCTTATGACCATTATGTATGGCTTCTATGTCAAAATAATCTTTTAATATTTTTATTTATTTTTTAAATGGATGGGAATCAGGTGCCTTTCTATCAAGTGGGTGCAGCATTGACTAGAATACAGAGCAATACATATTTCTCTGTATATTCTTGATATTTAGAAAGGCTCAGTTGTGTCAAGCTGTGTAGACAATGGTTTAGGCTTATCTTTACCTGACTTTCCTGGTCTGAACTCCTTCTCCACAGTTGTCTTTCAGGTCCACACTGCTGACCTTCCACACGCTCCAGGGCTCTGCCACCCAGATGTACTGTCCACAGTCACTCAGGCACGGCACCACCTCATACACCTGACACACCAAATACAACAGTTGTAGTATACAGTACATCTGCAGTTATCAGCAAGACTATTTGTTGAGACGAACAAGGGTAAATTCCATTGAAATCCAATGTAAATGAAATGATTATGTATTGGACGATTCGTAAGCAATTTCACTCAAAGCAAGGAAAACACTATATTGTTTTCTTTGATTTTTACAAATAATAACTACACAAATGGGTTTAAACATGAAACAGTGTATTTACAGGCAGTTATCAGCGATAATATTTGTTTGAGATGAATAATGATTCATTACATTTAAATCCAATCTAGATGAAATGATTACGTATTGGAATGTATTTGTTAACAATTTGATTCAAAGAAGGAAAAAAACACTATATTAGTAAAAAATTAGATTTTTACAAATAAGAATAACTAGAGAAATGGGGTTAAAACATACAACAGTGTATTTACCTGAGCCTGTGGATGGAATCCATTCATCCGAGCAGAGAAAGGAGTAAAAGGAAAAAGGTGATTCAGAGTATTTCATTGTACATTATTTATTCATATAGCACCTTTCTTAACACTGTTAACATAGTGAACATATCATACTGATTATTGTACTCAGGAGTCAGCACAGATCTTTTTTTTTTAAGTTATCATAAAAGTAGGCTAGCTTTTATTGTTCACATAATGGAACACATGGAACCTCAAACAAGATCAACATTACATATAAATCCTTTGTTCAAACTAGCGTTGCTTTCGTCAACAGTTCAAGAAACAGGTGTGTGTGTGTGTGTGTGTGTGTGTGTGTGTGTGTGTGTGTGTGTGTGTGTGTGTGTGTGTGTTCAAAACCTCTCTCACCTGGTTGACATGGTCCAGTTTAGGACAGGGCCTGCCCCCATTGTAGGGCTTCTCTCGGAGCCACTTGGAGCGAACTTTGACCCCGCTGCCACACGACTTGCTGCAGCGAGACCAGTTGGACCACTCGCTCAGCTTGCAGTCAGACGGACAAGGGATGATGCAGGCCTCCTCAATGTACCCTGGAACCAATCATATCATCAGCAAACACGCTCTAGTACTGATACATCAGCCTCTACTACAGACCAGAAGGTTCCAAATCTGTCAATGTCATGTTAACGGAGTAAAGTAAAAGACATACTTTTTTAGCTCAGTTTATTTTCAGTGAGTTAAAGGTGCACTATGTAACTTTGGTCGTGTGTAGTGAACATTTTTCCTAAGGTATATTCAAATTAAATGAATAAACACACTTTTATCACAGGATAATTGGATCCCTGGAACACTGTTTGAAAGTTAGAAATCTTTCCTTAAAAGTTATTGTTTCACTGTTGTTGTTTACAGCAGCAAGGCCCATAGTTATGTTCACAAACATTTCTAGTCATACGTTAGGACCAGGTGCCTCCAAAATATATATCTTTTTCAATAGGTTTTGCAGGCTGTATATATGTAAACAAATCCCACTCCTTTAAACCTGCATAGTGCACCTTTAATACGTTAAAAGTTATTTTGTGAAGCACCTCACACATTAGGGTCAATGAGTTCTTTGAGTGTGGAGAACTGACCGTGGCTGTTGCAGCGTGAGGTCTCCACTATGCGGTTGTCCTGGTCGTAGCACACCATGGCCTGGTAGCGGTATCCCTGGCCACACTCCTTGATGTCCCCCTGGACCTTCATGCCCAGCTGGCCCTCCATGCGGACGCCCTCCGGCAGCACACAGTCTGACCAGTTCCCCACAGGCTGGGCGTTGTATTTGTTACACGGGCAGTACTGGGTCTCGCTCAAGGGATACATCTGGTGGTTCTTACACTGGTCTTGCTTTTTGCTCTTCCCTGCAAAGAGTAATACGGATAGGCAAAAAAACATTAAAGGAATATTTCACCCATACGGAACCAGAGACAGCCAGAGAGACCATAAAAACACTCCTTTTGCCTTTTCTCAGGCTAGGATGAACCGATTTCTAAAATGTTTGCACATTTATACTACATAGGAGCTCAGAGTTCAATACAACTTCATGTTTCCACCGGTGAAGTAATTCTTTAACTACGCAAGATGTCTTTATTAAAACAACCCAAATGCAGGGTGGTTTGTGAGTTACAATGACATTCTAGTCACTCACCGACAAGCATCCTCTTGCGGGTCCTGGCGCCCACGCAGTCGGCCGTGCAGGGGGAGAACTTGGACCAGCTGCTGAGCTGACAGTCCTCCTGACAGGGCAGCTGGCAGGGCTGTGTGAGGGGGGGCATGGAGCTGGAGAACTGGAGACAAGCCTCAACCTCTGCCTGGCCACCATCTTGCTTCCGGCATGAAACAGCTACAGAGGGGATAAAGGAGTGAATGGTTAGTTTTATATACTGTACGGATGGAGACTTGTCATTTTGTGGGTGGTTGGTTAATGTGGCGGAACATCAGAACATATAAGTGCATTAGTAGATTTAACCCCTTATCGTCACATTTTTCGATGGGCTACGTCCTTCACACAAACATACAGAAAGTACAAAACACAAAATACATGCACACACATACAAAGCTCTTCCATACCCAACTACTCCAACACCCACTCACCCACACAACGTGTAAGTATATGTAGCCAAATTTACAATAGGTTATCCCAATATACATTGCCATGTTACTGTATGCATGATCATATATGATATAGTATATATAGTATACTTCAATGCATTAAAGACATAAATGAGAAACAAATAGTATACAGTACCAAGGACCAAAACACTCTTCTTATAATGCTATGTTGTATGTAGTTAATGGCCTTGGTCCTTAGAATTGTTCTGAATAAAACCTTGCATACAGTACATTCAGTATGTGTAAAGCAGTATGCTCTGCATTTTTGGACATCCGAACAGAATTGACTTTTAGTGATTTCCCTTTTATATTTAGTTTTATTTAGTAAAACAATATCTTGTAATTATAATAAACATTACATAAATAACATTGCATCATATTTTATTAGCTTGTATGTTCTATGTATGTTTTCTATAATAACTAAATCTAGCAGGGAGAAATGCTTATTTCCCTTATATACTGTACTGGATAGAATTATAGAGTAGCAACACTGAACACTGAAATCACACACACACACACACACACACACACACACACACACCACACACACAGAGTGATGGGAAGCACTTGACATGAGCGCTGTAAGATGACTATGGCCTTGTGCAAGTCCTATTGAGTGAGTGGGTGAATGGTAAGAGGCTTGTATTGAATTGTGTCCTCTTTAGCTCAGAGTATACTATTACAGGTAATGGAAGCTAAGATGGAGGAGCAGGATGCTCATCATTGGAATCAGATAATAGCCTCTGTCTCACAGACTTTAATAGGAGTCTGAGTATGTGCACTGATAACAAGTCAACTGTCTGCTGGAATCTCACTCCGGCATTAGTGCTACACTCAGCAAGTCCTCTTAAAGGGATAGTACATGTTTGTTCTGACATTGTGCTGGATCGGTGTTGAGTAGGCACTAAAATAATGATTATAATAAACGAGTGTGTTTTTTAACACTGCCTGTACATAGATACAACCCTTGATAGCTGTTTGTATTGTATAGTATATGTAACTTTATGTGTATTTTAAAAGCCCAATTTCAAATCAATTTTATTTAGTGTGGCTGTCCTTACCCCGAACCTGCATCCCCGGCCCACAGGTCTCCTGAGCTCCGGGACTGTCCTGACGAACTGACCATGGAACCAGCTGGCAGCGCCGCCACTTGTGTGTTTTCCATCTAAAAAAAACAATTATAGGTGTACAATTCAACAGTGTCATGACCTATGATGCAATAGTCACACCACATAGAAAATAAACGTCATTTAAATAAGCCATTTTCTTTTGTCAAGGTATTATTTTTTTAATTTCTAAATAGACATTGTAGCCTATTAGTATTAATATTTTTATTTATTTAAAAAACAACTGCAAAGGCTGGTGACCATGCAGCTAATTTGCATCATTTCCGTTCTGTGGGTCTTTTAGCAAATTGAGGAATATCCTAGCCATTTAAAGAAATCCCCCAAAACTCCTACTTAGTAATTCAAACCAGTAGGTTGTCAGTGAGTGATGTGTGCAGGTGTGTATGGTAAATAGGAGCCAGTTACCTGTATCCTTGACACACAGACGGAGCCTCACACTCTCTCTCCTGGGCCAGCACTTCAGGACAGTCTTGTCCCCCGTTCGCTGGCGTTTGGAGGATAATACGTTTCCTGTATTGCTTCTTCTTAGTGTTACCACCTAGGGCACAAAAACACAAGAAAACACATGAATACTTATACACCATCCCTGCGTTCCAATCCCCATACTTCCTTACTATTTAGTATGCCAGAAAAAGATTTAGGATGTCCCAGTACATGCACGTCAATTGTAGTATGCTGAAAATACATAAATGCCCCACTAACTCCAATAGCATTTTGGAGTATTCGTCTTTATTCTTGACATTTCTCGACATAATGAAAAAAAATCTTCCTTATCTGATTTTTTTTCTCTCCCGTGGCCCTTAAACTCTTCTGTATTTTAGTGTGTAGTGTAGTAAAAAGAGTATGTGATTTGGAACGCAGGGCAAGTCTCCCTAATGCAGAGATATGTGTCAGTAGAAATTGAATTCGAATTGAATATGAATTGATCAACCTGCATTTGAATTATTGATACTTGAATTTGAATTTATACACTTGAATATGAATTAATCAATTTGAATTTGAATTAATTATACTTGAATCTGAATCAGTTAATATTCGAAATGACACATTCAAATAAAAGTTATAAAATTCAAGTTTTCAAATTCAAGTAGAAAAAAATTCAGATTTAAGTAGAGAAAATTCAGATTCAAGTAGAGATGTGCACATCCGGTTTCTTTGAGGAAGAGCAATCGAGTGCAGATCTCTGATAGTTTAGCGTCCGGCGGGACAAACACAGCAGCAGTGCTGATATAGAGCGACACAATTGCGACCTCGAGTGTGATATTGCTTTTAAACAGCAGCTTTACAACTTAAATTCACAAGTTAACTTTAAAATGAGATCTTTAATCATTTAAGAATGTATTTGCTTCCGCCAACACAAATAGTCCAACAACAGCAGCCAGAGCGGAGCAACTTGACGGGAGTGAACTATGCAGTGTTTATTATATTTTGGTAGCATTAACCACGGCGGCCCGATGTCCCGTAAAAATCACCAAAGTAAAGGAACGGCGGGTCTTAATCTAGTTGGTTATAGGGTCTGCTGCTCAATCCAACCCCCTGCGCTTCATTTTCCAGAGTTTATGAGTGTATTTCTGCCCGGGGGAAGTTATACAAGGAAGTGGGAAAGCTAGGCTAGGCTAAAGCTATGCTGCGTCCGGACCGCGTCCGCTCGTATTATCCAGCAGCCTGAGATTATCTCCACACACTGTCGCTGTCTTCAGTAACGTGAGTGTGAGAGTGGCTACCGCTGCCCTCCCAAAGGGGGAGACTCGCTCACAGCCAACCTGAGTCACACATGCACACTTAACACAAGTGAAGCTCGTTGGAGAGCGGAGTGATTTTGTCAGTTTGGTACAGAAATATTTTCAAGCAAGTTACTAGACAACGGCATTGTTTGGGGTCTGCGATCTGACAACTGTAGGCTACGTGCAGTCATTCATAAACACTAACAATAAATAAGAGATGAAGATAAATACCTAACAACATTAGAGTTACTAAGTGAAATGAGTGATGCCAGTCTGATAGTGGAGAGAGAACAGAACTGAATGCTGCGTTCCACACACTGCGGCCCGTCCAGCTCATCTGACATCTGACATTTAAACGTGTGAAAAAATTAATGAATAATCAATTGGAGCTTACCTAAAAATAAGTTTGCCATGTTACTGTTTATTGTATTTAGGATTTTAGCTCATTTGGACACTGCTTTGACCGTCTGTTTTCATTGATATAGCCTATTGGCGATATTATAACTACTTTCAGTTTCATTACTAAAACCTGATTAGTGTTCTAAAAGATACTTCAATTATAAAACAAGAGGTCCAAAACACAGATGATGATTAAACAAACTAATTTATGACTTTATATTTCCTGAACGTTAAACAACGGTCACCCGCCGGACGTTGTAGCCTAGTATCAGAGATCTGCACTCGATTGCTCTTCCTCAAAGAAACCGGATGTGCACATCTCTACTTGAATCTGAATTTTCTCTACTTGAATTTGAAAACTTGAATTTTATAACTTTTATTTGAATCTGTCATTTCGAATATTAACTGATTCAGATTCAAGTATAATGAATTCAAATTCAAATGGATTAATTCATATTCAAGTGTATAAATTAGAATTCAAGTATCAATAATTCAAATGCAGGTTGATCAATTCATATTCAAGTCGATCAATTCGAATTCAAGTTCTACTGACACATATCTCTGCCCATACAATACCAAATGCAGCAGAGTACATTTGGATGTGGGTTCAGCATTGAAAAGGCATTTGGAAAAAGGGATGCCTCTAATGCAGGGGTCTCCAACAGGTCGATCGCGAGCTACCGGTAGCTCGCGGGCGGGCTTTCAGTAGCTCGCCTGATAGGTTGACCGACTTGTAAAAAAAAAAAAAAAAAAAAATTTTTTTTTTTTTTTACAAGTTAAAAATCTGATGAAGGTAAATGCACCTCTTCCCATGGTCAAAACTTGCGATTTGCGGTAAATAAATGTTCATGTGTCTCAAAGCGTTTCTCTATCAGCTGGTGTGTGTGCTGCTCTGCGGCTCTGCATGCGGCCATGCATGACTACGGCATGCACTGTCTTTGACCTTTGCATAAATGTATTTAATCATGTTAAGGGGAAAAGACAATTTATTTATTATTTCAACTATTGAGTTATTTGTAAAACAGCCTGCTAGTGCAGCCATACAAGATTTATTTTCTGAATGTTCAATGCTGCTTTATTTTTATGTTTTAAATTGGGAAATATATGTTCCAAAACGACCAATAACCTCTGTATTTAAAAAGAAATCAAGCAAGTAGGCTAATAATAACCATTAATGAATTATAAGATATCGCATCACATCATTGTCCACAATAATCTCACAACAGCCCCTATCTAAAAAGGAACTTTAAAAATGTACAACTGTAAGGTCAGTTGTCTGTTTTATTCAAATAAGCAGTTGTTTATTTCTGTAGTGCGTATTGGCATCTTTGAGCAAAATACCCCCAAAATGTTCGGCGCGCCGCGTTGCGCCGCGCCTCCTCCACCCCTGTGTGGTGACCACCTTGACTAAGACATTTCCTGGGGGAAACACTGTTGCGTCACAATAAGAAGTGTAGTATAGACATTGATGTCAATTTTCTGTGATATGTGGCCCACAAAAAGTGTAAAGTAATGTGTTCTTGGACCTTTGATGGGAAATTATTTATGATAAGCATTGGGTATTGCAATTTCACACGTGTACAAACAGAAGCTTAATTCATTTGATGTGTGCTATGTAAATAAATATAAGCGATTTGATACAAGTAGCTCTTGGCCACTTTAATTTTTTCAAAGTAGCTCTCAGTTGAAAAAAGGTTGGAGACCTCTGCTCTAATGACTTCTGTCATGTAGACCAAATGACAGCACAGTTGGTCTTAAGTTTTCTTGTAATGTATCTATTTGCCGATAGTATTTCAAGGACAGGCTAACATAATCGACTGGAATATTGAATACCATCCCCATTAACTGCTACTGTGGTATCCAATACAAATCCATGAGCGGTAAAGGTTAATGACTTGTTAAGTTTCACCACATTAAAAAAATAAATATATTGTTTTTTGATAGCAAACTAGCTAAAATGCAGATGACCATGCAACATGCCATCTATAGTAGATACCAGCTTTGATAAGAAAATAGCTTAAGACTGTCAAAGGTCATCATGGGGGCATTCCGCCTATCCCAGCATGTTGTAGGCAAGGGGGCAGGCTACTCCCTGGACAGTCTATCACAGTAGTCTAAGCCCTTGATAAACTTGTTAACTATGCATTTGCATGATTCTTCTTAGCCTCACAGTCCTAACATTGGCTGTTATTGTCCATACACAATGCTTATGCAAAATGATATGTTTGAAATGAATATGAACACCTTGAAGAAGTAAATTGTTGCTGCATCTTTTATATTGACAATGAAATGACCTATTATGTTCCAGAACAGTGTGTACAACATTGTAATATTTTATTTAAATCCTTTGCTTCTATGTGTAGAGTCCATCAGTAAATAAATGGGAAGAGGGGATATAGGCAGTGATCACAGTAAGCTTTGCATCATTTGTTGCCCATATTTCTTTACATTTTGCCATGGCAGTATTGGCTACAGAATTCTCTAGCAGTTCTGTTTGCACTGTAATCCTGAATGTAATGACATCCATCACTGGGTTTAAAACATATAAACATGAGTCACATTGAGGCAATATCTAACATGATAAGGAACCACAAACAACGCTGATGATAGATCCACTCTCCTATCAGGGCTACTGAGCAAAAAGACACATGGTTATGTATATGCATGCACGATGATGCAGTGATTAAAGGATGTATTCAACAGATGCCTCTAGAGTTACTATGCCAATACATAAGGCAAAACTCAAGGGGATGACAGCCACACACACATACTGAGGCTGAGACTTATTTGCTAGGCAAATATGTTTAAAAAATGAGCCAATACTACCAGGATGTTAGGCAGCTGTTCATTGTGGTAATGGCCCCACCCAACAGAATTAGCAATAACCTCTACTGACATCATAAGAATTGTAATACCCCTTTATAAAAATAATACTATGTGAGACCTTTAGAACAACAGGATGAAAGGGCTGTCACTGTCCCTGCAGCATGATGCTTACCACCTCCAATAATCAATGTCCTGCAGGGAAAGACTGCATTTCCATAAAATTCGTTAAACATGTCACACCCTAAGCAGAATTGTAATTTTTGGATGTTCTGTCTCGGGGTGCATGATGATTTTTATTGTCTGTCTGCTGGTGCTGAAATAATGATGAGCGGTATTTGGTACGCTTCGTTAATTGAGAAACACAGCCAGACAAAAATGCTTTTCATGAATTCCCTCCTCTGAACAACACAGCTACATACAGCCCTGCATGTGTGACAGCAGCCCGCGGTTTCTCACTGTGTGTTACCTGCTTTACATGTGGATGGACAGGGGCTCCAGTCGCTGTACGGGGTGACCACACAATCTCTCTTGCATGGCAGCAAGCAGGGCCTGACGGTGTCTGGGCGCGTACTCTCTGGACACCTGCAAGTAAATCATTAACATGCTCAAACACATACTCAGACTTTACATTTGATTTGAACCATTGTGTTGAACATATAACAGGGATGTGCTGGATATGAGCCAAAGGGAACCATGTTGGGAGTTCACTCGGAGGCTCATTTACGTATGTACGTAATGTTTGCACCGTATCATTGTGTGTGTTTGTGTGTGTGTGTGTGTGTGTGTGTGTGTGTGTGTGTGTGTGTGTGCGCACCTATCTAACATGGGACTTTGGTGTTGTCACACATTCACTAACATGGGCCCGCTGAGCCAACAGAGGACATTTTTCCATGTTAATAATGCTAAAAACCATGGTTTTGTTTATAAAAAAATGTGTTAATAAACAGCCTAGGCTCTGTAAACTGGCATGTAAACAAAGGGGCCCACCATAGGGAGCAAAATGCCAGCCTAAGCTGTGTATTAACACTTGATTTACTTTTCAGCGAACATACAGTGCAAACAGGTATCGGATTGCGAGGACATATTCACTGATTTTGACAAGCATTTTCACGAATTGCTTAATTGAATATTATGTGGCGTTATAACAGACAACTGATACTGTTGTTTGTCATATTTAATTTGAACATATTCCTTTAATGTAATAGCTAATGAGCTGCAGTACAGAGCTAGAACATGGATAGACACATCACTCCAACCGAAGAATGGGAACTGGTGTTAATTCTCATACTGATTTTGACAACCACCGTTTTCCAGAATTGCTGATACCACCATTAAAACCTAACTAGTTAATCCTAATACAGCTTTTGTTTCTACTATATGCCAACACATTTGAAAGCTCTAATGCTAAGATGTGTTTTCCGGTGGCACACCTCCCATCCTGACCACAGCTGGTGCCCCCCCCCCCCTCCCCCTCCCCTTTCCACTGATGTGAGAGTGTGTCCCAGCCAGGGCAGTGGGCTCACTGCTCAGCATGTAACAACCGCTTTCAGGAGTGAGCGCAGGAATAAAAAGACCAGATTAATTTCCATACACTGCATGGGGGGCTGACGGGGGATTGCCTGTGTGTAGTGTTGCTGTGCTGCCAGAATAATGCATGCTGCTATTCTGTTGAATAAATAAATAGATTATTCATGTTCCCAGCAGATGCCTTCAGGGGGGACAGACCCAGATGTTTAAAAGAGTTGGCCAGCAGCTCGTCAGCTAACACCTCTGCCAGA
This sequence comes from Ammodytes marinus, assembly GCF_949987685.1. NCBI lineage: Eukaryota > Metazoa > Chordata > Actinopteri > Uranoscopiformes > Ammodytidae > Ammodytes > Ammodytes marinus. Next base: position 26,023,180 of record NC_137221.1, read on the forward strand.
CACCAGCAACAACACACTAACCAGGAGACTAAACGCCACAATGGGCCATGTGCAAACAAAGTCCACAACCAAAAAAAGGCTACCTTTGACTTTCATATTAATAGTGAAACATTGTTAATCAAAGCAACACATTTGGGTTGCAAAGCGGCTCCTTTGGACAAAAGCGGTAGGGATTTTACCACGCCAGCTGTTGTTCTCCGGTGAGCGTGTCCATATAAAGGCATTAAGAAAAACTATATAAAAATAGCGTTCCTGCACTTATGGTCTTGTTTGCTGTTACATGTCATTTATGATCATCAGAGGAAAAAGGAGACGGTTTCAGAAATATTCAAAATCAACTCGTATTTAAGCTGTCAGCATCTTAGGTTAGGTTTCTGAACCCAAACTCCTATTTCTAACAGAAACTAGCCAAGCTTGATGATCAGACTAAATGACTATTATTATTTCACTCTCTTAAGCGCGACATTGTATCAAGTTATCTGATTAGTGGGTGACGTATCCATTCCAGCCAACAAGACTTTGCCTCAACACAACATTCTTAAAACACATCTCTTCAGACTGCACTTTGACTAGAAAAAAAAAGAAATTGCATTTGTTACATCTCCATGTAGCACTTACATTCTCCATGTGGCACTTTGTAGTTTGGTTTATTTGAAGCTATAGTACTGACGTTATTCTTGTTGTTCTGAGTTTGTACCTTCATGGTTGAATGCACATAATGGAAGTCGCTTTGGATAAAAACGACAGCTAAATAAAATGTAATGTAAATGTAATGATTGAGATTCTCAACACGTTATGAATAATTCATCCTACTACTGTAGGTTTATGTGATGGCCATCAGTTTGTCCCCTGTCTCTGAGAAATCATGTTATTAGCATCAGTTTGGTCAGTGGTTATAAAGGCAACGATACCCAAAAGCCTTTTTCAAAGAAGCCAGCCAGATGCTCAGATCAGAGCCATAGAAAAATGAATAATGCTTTCGAGATTCACCAACGTTCTTAAATTAATCCTCAGTTGACCTGTATGTAAAAGGCAACTAAATTAAGGTGCTGATTTTACATCTTTAGCAACAATAGCCTTCTGGGCTCATGCAAGAGAATGCTAAGTGCTTGGTGATTGGACGTTTCTTACTGAAGTGGTTCAAAGTTCAAGGTATCTTTATTATCCCTGAGGGGCAATTTGGATTACAGTCAGGAGTAAAAAAAAAAAACAGCTAACAAATTAATAGGACAACAAAAACCAAGCACAATTTAGAGTTTCAGGTGGTCATTAACAAGGCTAAGAGCAGCAGGCATAAATGTTATTTTGAATTTCTTTGTTCAAAATCTGCCTTAAGTGTGGTCGATAATCTTCCTCCTATGTCCAGAGGCCTATGTATGGATTGGGGATATCATGTTGGGAATTTTTAATCTATCTAAGCTTCAGACCAATCATTTTAGATGTCTTTTGAGAATAATACATAACTATAACCATACTATTTACTTCATGAGCCATGGAACCTAAAACACTCGTTGTCACACTCTGTAACTGTCATCACACTTAAGAGAGAGTTTATCAGAAGGACAAACACCCCATTCTCGTAGGGGCCCTTATCACAAATATACAGGAAAATAATAATCCAATGGCCACAAGCCAACCTGTTCCTGTTCAAGGTGGCCTATTACTTGTAGTGTTTTACCGTAATCATTTGACACCATTTGAAAATAACCAACCATATCCTTATATATTGTACAGTATGTAAAAGAAATGGATCATACTAATATACAGCCTTTCATCACAAATGAACTTGTGTGAATAAGGAGTATAATTAGAAGTCTTACTTTTTGGGAGGAACCTGTCCCACATTGACCCTCACACAGATGACCTTGCGGGTTTGCATCCCCACAGAGCATGAGGCATGGTCGGGCCGGCCCGCAGAGGTGTTGGTGTTTGGGATGGAGGAGTCTTCTATGCACTGGCCCCACGCGCCCGTCTGCCAGTGGTACACAGTGCACGGATGCTCATTGCAGTTCCTCACCTCCTGCAAGGCACTGGCGTTGGGACACTGGATTCCTCCTAAAAAAATAATAATGATGGAACAGAAAGCAGCGTCAATGTATTTTGTCTTCTTACATAAATAGCCCAAGCCCCATCAACTTTACATTTTCCTTTTGTTTGTTTACTGTTGTGCTCCTTTGTAAAGCGCTTTTAGTGCGAGAAAAGCGCTATATAAATTAAATATATTATTATTATTGTTATTATTATTATTATAAATACAGACAAAAATATCACATCAGCGCTGATATAGGAAGATAAAAAATTCAATTGTTGGATTGATTGGGTTAAAGGGGTAGTGTAGAATTATGCTGTATAAGGCAAAATACAGATCTAAGGGAACCCAAGTGTCTGTTTTATTTGATGTCTGTTCATGACATGATGTCTCATAACTCTTTGAATAGAGCCTGTGTTGGTTTCCTTCTTAAATGTTCTCGTACCTGAATGTTTTTCTCAAGGTGAGACACTGCATGGAGAATTCTTTTTATTTCAAGCACTGGGCAATGTATAGATGTTTGTCTATTTTGCTTCAATAACATCCAGTCTAGTATAAATCAAGTGTCGCAAATTTATATTTAGGTGTTTATTTGACAAACATTGTCTGTTTATAGTTCTCCTATACAACCATTTTTAATGACCGCTATCTCTATATTAGTTTTTTCAACTAAATGCAACTAAACTTTGCATTTTTTTCTTTTACCTTGTTTAGTGTAAAGCACTTTGAGATGTATTAAATGCATGGATGCATTTGAATGTATGAATGGACTTGCTTTAAATGCTTTATAATTAACTTGTATGTCGGCCCTTGTTGTGCACCAGTGTAACTTTAAAATATGAAAGCCATTGGATTGGTTATTGTCTCCATGCAGTACAATAACAAAAGAGAATGTAGTCCGCTTTATGAACAGCAAACTGATCAGTGGCACCCTCATACAAATATAAAACACCTGCTGTGTGCTGGGACTTCCACTGGGGAGAAGAAAGACTGGGCAGTTATTAAAATAAATGCAAGCTTGGCTACACATAGAAAAGGAAACAGCAAATCAAATGAAGTAATAATAGCAAGTGCTGAGTATGAGGCTAAAGTTTAAAAATGATGTCTGTCTGTAGCGTTGTTGACTAAGATGGAAACAACACATTTAAGAGGAATTTGTATGAGGGCGCCACTGTATTAAAATGTAGCTCAGAGTGCTCAAAAGAGATACAGTAAACCTTTGAACCACTTTGCACCTTTATCAGGTTTCTATTTTTACTACGTGTGAGAGAAGGGGAAAATGTGCAGTTAGAAATAAACAATGGCAGTAAGAGAAAAAACAGTTACGCTATAGACTACAAATAATAGCCAATGCCTTTCTGCTATATATAGCAGAATGGCGTTGGCTATTATGTGTAGTCTTTGCGCAGTGCTGCACAGTATAAGCTTTGAGCTGTGATTTATTTTCCCATGATTTGCTGGAAAACAAACAAGGCAGACGCAGCGTGAGAGATAAAGCAGAAGGTCTCTCGGGGGATGAACTGGTCACGAGGATTGACAAAGATGAGATGACCCATGGGGGCAGAATGTCTATGCTTGATATGGACCCAGGTGGTGGTGTGCACAACCCTCTGACCTCTTCTCCCCACAAAACCTGTCATTAGCAGCCACCATCACCTTGTGAAAAGAGTCCCCCCCTCCCCAGGAGAAGGCCAGCCCATTAGCGCCTCAGAAAGGCATTGAATGACATCTTTCAGTCAGTCAGCGATGGAGCGTCTGTATTGGACATTAGAGAGATCCTCAGACTGGAATATAATGGCTGACCTGTGTGTAACAGCGAAAGGGGGAAATTTATTTAGGCCAGTCATTTATCAGGCCCGCAGCTCGTTATCCACGCATTATCGGGCGCATTAAATAGTTACTGTAATTTATAAATATGTGGGTGATAATAATTCAACTTAAACATGTATTTGAAAAAATGCCCAGCACAAATGGCTGTAGATAAGCTATGGTTTTTGCAGCCATAACACTTTTCAGTGTGAATGTGTTGAAGTGATTATGCCAATAATGGTAAATTGTAAACGGTATTTTGGTTATTTAGTTCATTTACAGTGTACTGTAACACTTAATGAATGCATTTTTCCACAATGATGAAAAGTAATTGCAGGTTTCAATTTGTTTAAATTTTTGGAAGGAATTGTGTCTATCTGTTACTATGTTGTTATACCAATTGAGCATTACCCATAAAAATCAAATGATAAACGAGAAAAACAAAATGTTATCATAATAGTAGATAGTAAGGATGGCTATACTAAGACATAAACACCCAGGTTTTTAAAAATGCATAACATTGGATATGACTGTAAATATGATACACTTACGTCACATAAATGCATACAAACAAGCATGTACTTTTCTGGGCTTCAAAAAAGCTCCAACAGATTCAAATCTTTTGTATCGGAAAGTTAATGTCCTTGCACTTAAATTCTTCTTTCATATCTCAACCTTTTAACACTGAATGTAAGCCCTTTCAAACCTGTTTCATTTTGCTATAGCTAAAGATGAGGACAGGTCTACGTTACATGACGCTTCATTCAGCACACACCACACCAGCCTGCCTGGCTCCATACTCCATCGTCATCAATCGGTAACACTTTACAATAAGGGTACATTAACTGTTAGTTTCTTAATGCTTATTAAGCATAGACAAAGCACTACCTAACCGTTTATTACTGCCAAGTTAATGTTTAATAAACATTACAAGTCATTAATTTACCGTTAAGCTTAGTTTATGCTTAACGAAGTATTAGAAAAGCAAAGTCATCCTTAACCAAGCATTAACTAACCATTCATAACTAAGCATTAGCAGTTAGATAATGCCTAATAAGCATAATCTACACATTAGCTAACCGTTAATGGCATTAACTAAGCAATGTACCCTCATGGTGAAGTGTTACCCATCAATCCGACACTGCAGATGTTGCATGGTGTTCTGGTTTCAGACATCCTCCTGAAGCCCAGTAGCCTACTAACAGTCCAAACAGACTCTATGAAATATGAGGCTACTCCTACCAACGACCGTCAATGCTTTGTTGTTGTGTGAGTAGACAGCATGTCACACAATGTGATCCAGAAGACTGACCAGCAGGAATGGTTAAAATGATAGCAGGGGCATCCATCAAGATGAATTTCTGATCTGCTGCTAAAGCCAGATGCTAACCATCTGTCCAGCCGTCCCGTGTTTCTTCTTCAAAACAAGGTTTGGTGAGATACAAATCCCTTCTCACAGTGCAACCCGATCTCACGCCGAGGCGTGAGATACAGACGCATGGACCGGCGTCTAACTCACACGCCTTGCCTGACCAGGGCGTGTGAGTTACACGCGCACCTCCCGTAGTCAAGATGGCGGCCGCTGTCGCGGCCGCCCGTAGTCAAAATGGCGGCCGCGGTTTTCCGTCAATGTTTTATCTATATTATAACCTCTCCCTGTCCCCTTGCCCTAACCCTAACCACCGAGGGGGCTGCAGCTAGATAGTATTGAAATGCTGGGAGAACATGTCGTGCTATTCCTGGGAGAACATGTCGGCCCCTGTTGGTGCTATTCCTCCGTTCATTTAGACTATTCCTCCATTCATTTAGACGGCGGGAGGTGCGCGTGTAACTCACACGCCCTGGTCAGGCAAGGCGTGTGAGTTAGACGCCGGTCCATGCGTGTCTATTAGACGCCTCGGCGTGATACCAGGTTGCACAGTGTGATAGGCACTCACATCAGTATCAATCCAGCACCCTTAAGATGCCCACTCCTCATTTTGGGGTTTGACACACATAATGCTAAAAGGAAGACTCAATGCTACCACTAGAGTGAAATAGCTTTTTTTTCTATTTCAGAAGCACACAGGGTTTTGCTGGGGCCAGCAGATCCACAGGGAGATGTTAACATTAAGGGCAGCCACATTTCTATTTGCCTCTAGTTAAACATAAGGAGACTACGCACTACATCAGCAAAAATCTACTACTTCTGTCATCTGAGGAACATCAAATATGAATGTGTATACCGAAGACTGGACGGACCAACGACAGCTTGGAAGGACCTTCAACAGAAGTAAAAGGCAAAGTCCTTATTTTTTTTCGATAACAGTTTGACGACACATTGTACAATATGGTTGGACAACTTGAGGTATAAACATATAGTGTCTCAACAGCTTGTTATATCCTGCCAGTCTCTTCTTACCCTGCTTGACAGTAACCCACGCCACAACCTTTGCAGTCGCTGTAGGAACACACCATCATTTATTTCACTCAGACATTTGACTTGTGACATATGAGGAGGAGAAGCAAATGAGACATACAGCAACAAACAGTTATTTTAAGACTTTAGCATCACATTACACCAATATAGCTTTGTAAAGGCAGATACAGATCTTTGAGGATAGCTGTTAAGGGTTGAGTTGTCTTTAACATATATGACTGATTGCTAATTAGTCTTGTTTTCCACTGAGCGCTGCTGTTCAGTTCGGTATGGCACGGCACAAAATAGTTTGCGTTTCCACTGTCAAAAGTTGGAAAAGGGTACTAAGATTTATTTGGGGTACCAAGCAGTACCAAAGGGTCCCAAAGGGGTGGAGCTAAACACTGCAGTTCGTTGATTGGCAACAGAAGAGTAATTTTTCGCGCAAGAGAAATGCACTGCTCACATCATAGCAGCTTAGTACCTGCCGCTGCTAAGTAAGGGTACTGTAGGCAGTGGAAAAGCTAGCCAGATCTAGGGTGACAGTTCATTATCAAACCCTGCCAAACCGAACTGTGCTGCTTAGTGGAAACGAGGCAATTGATTGAAAGTTTCACATGAGTCCCATATATTGGCCAAACCTCATATCTGTCTGACTCTAGCAGGGTGTGTTCTTACCTTCTCCTGCATTATAGGCCAGTATGGAGCGAGCTCTGGTCTGCTTGCCCTCCGTGTTTTTGCCGGAGCAGGTGTGTGAACACAGAGACCAGGGTGTCCAGGGGCTCAGGGCACAGTCCTTTGGGCAAGGCACCTCACAGATAGCAGGCATGGGTAGGATGGCGTCGCGACACAGCTGCCTCTCCACATATTCACCTGGATGGTCAAAAGGCAGATCCAGGGCATTAGTGTTTCAGTAAAACAAATAAAGTTTATAAAAAAGGCATAGAAATGCACTACATAATAAGTCAATTAAAATGTTAGAGATGTGAAGTATCCGACCAAGGCCACATAATAATGGATGTCACTCCAGCCTTAACAAACATTTACAAACATTACAATTATAAATAGAATGGTTGATGTTCTTGAAACTCTTTTAATTGTGTGTAGTATATTTCCCCAAAACAGAACTAAATCTAAGACAACATTAATAGCATGACAACTGTTTATTGTGCACACCAGAAGGAAAACCAATGAAAAATGTTTTACAAGAAGGATACAAACGTGAGGGTGTAACAAACAAGACGTTTGATCAAAATCAATGTTTGGAGCAGACTGTGTTGGGTGATGTATCACATCACACAGTAATACAAGACTATGCTGTATAATACTGTATATCCTGAATCTTCATTGAGAAAGAAGGGTTTTTGTCTTTGATTGGAAACTGGAAATGGACACATACGTTGTACACTACATGCTAAAAAGCCGAAGCAGTCTTCGACCATATCGTGTCAGTCCCTAATGTGTTTGTATACTTTTGCAATTACTGCAATACATACATGACATAGCCTTGAGCCCTTGTGAATAATTTGCACATGTTTAATACATAATTCAACTCAACTGGGTATTAATACTTCATCACACTCCACTCTGACATGATTCACTAAATCAGATGAAGTAGTTAAAAGACATATATATATACAGTATATACAGTATATACTGTATATATTTAATTTTTCATGTTGAAAAGTCACAACTTTTGCAGGGGAAAGAATGCTATATTAATGGAAGTATGCCTTTGCTTTCTTTCCCAAGCGTGAGATGTCCATTAAGACATGTAATCCTTCTGTTCTGTGCTGCGTTCTCTCTAGCAACAGTACAAGTTGCTACATAGCCTATGGTCTGTGCACTGGGAATCACATACAGTACATACAGTACATTGCGCGGCCATGACTATCTTCAATACCAAAAGTATATCCAAATGACTTGAGAGAAATGGGTGTCTGAGAGTGCATACAGGCTTGTGTTAGGGGTATTTTCAAGGGCTTTCTTTTCATAGGCGTGGGGGGAGGATGGGGGGGGGGAGGTGCTGACGTGGCCAGTATTGATCTAGATCCGCAGGCTTGTCCTCACCATTCCTTATACTCCCCCCTCTCATCCCAGTCCCATTCCAAGCCTGTCCTGTCGCTGAAAGGACCCGTATCTGTTAGAAATCTCAGCATGAAGGGGCTGAAAGAATGGCAAGCAGTGAGATGAGTGATACGTCTGGGACTCCAGGGGGAAAAACAGATCCATTTTCATCAATGGGGAGACAACCAGAGATCAATAAGAGGGCCAGTCAAGAGAACATTGTGAGGGATGCCACATGGCTTTTTTTTTGGGGGGGGGGGGGGGGGGTGATTGGGGACGTATGTAGCCTTGATGGGGGTAATGGAAGACTTCCATGTATTGGATACTGGAGGAAATCATTAAAGTGTCAGTGTTACACTGATGGCTTTCATGATGTCATTTAGTTATTGGATCGCTGCACTTCATCCATACATTTAACACAGTTGAGGCGGCTACGGAAAAAAAAATTAGAATCCTTTTTGTATTGGTCATATGTTTTGAGGGTTAGTTTACCAATGAGCTTACCACATCAGCAGCTACGGTATGCCATGGTAAGATGCATTCCAGGAAGAGGATGAATCACTACCTCAGACACAGCAACATCGGCTGTATCAAATTCTGGGAAATGAATGTATTTCGGTCTGAATGAAAATCCTATAAAAAGAGACCTATACTATAGACAAGCTGGAAAGCAGAGTTTCAGATAAATTACCTCCTCCCCTCTATCCTATTCTGCACGGTTTGAAAAAAAAAACATCCCGCTAAACCCACACATCTAAGAATTTGGAACGATATAGCTTGTGCCTTGAGCTTATAGCAAGCAATTGAAGCCTATCAAAGGGAAACATTTTCTTTTTCTTAACATCACACGCATCAGTCAAGTCGAAACCGCTGTCTGAACCTTTGGATGGAAATGTACAAAAACGGAGGCTGACTTTTTTCCGCTATACCATTCCATCTTTACCAAGACATCTGAGGGAGATTGCCTCTCACCACGGTAACACAGAGAGGTCAATGGGGGAAGAAAGGCAGGCTAAATCTGAGCTGACTGTGCTAATCTAATACACCAATACGTCTGGTTGTGTCTATGAAAAAAGAAGCCCACACCTCTATAGATTTAGAGTGCCTTTTCAGTAGGTAGGAGAGAAAGAAGAGATGAAGATGAGAGCACTTTGAGGGAGGTTTTGATGTATGGCTGGGATTTGAACCACATTCATGCGCTGTATTAAATTGATCTAGATAATAAAAGAGCCCAAAGGAATAGAAGTGAATAGGAATAAAAAACAATAAATAATTAAAAAAACGTGTGGCTTTTAAAACCACAACTGTATGTAATGTTATTTTTACATGCCAGGGTTTTGGGTTAGCAGTCATTTGACAAGGTTGCGTTGGCTCAGCATTATGGTGAAAACTATAAGAACTCCAGAGGCGTATTATACATTGATAACATATCTGTCATATGACATATAGTCAAAGAAAGCCCACTACAGTTGTTTTCACAGCCATATTCTCTGTCGAATATATATGGTTAAAAAAAAGATTACACTTTAACAAATTTCTCCCAAATCTGAATTTTACTTGTCATGTTAAAACAGCATCAAGCTTTCCAGCATACTAGATTTTGGGAAAAATTCTTATAAGTTATAAGTTAAGCCCAAACTTTCCATCTCACATACAATGTGGTAAACCATTCATACAATAAAGTGAAAGAAACGTTTTTGCTAAAAAAATATATATATATCAGTCCACTTCTACAACAATTATGTATGTTCTCCTTTACAGCGTTTCTTTTATTCTAAGACCACTACTAGAGGATATAGACAATTGAAAACTATAATACTATGTCTGAGCAATGTTGAAGTGGCTTCCTGCCCCATATTACATGGTCTTTCAGGGACAGTTTTCTTCTAATTTCCTCACAAGAAAGAGATTTCAAATACGTACAGCTAATACAACATGGACCCTGCGACTTGTGAATGAATGGTGACATTGATTAGGATTAAGATATGAAAACTGATGAACAAGCCCCTCTCTCTCTCTCTCTCTCTCTCTCATTTTCCCCAGAGCCCTCATTAGCAGCTATACTGTTATGGTTCGAAAAAATCTCCCTATGACTGTTATATTTCCCACTAATACACACACGCACACCATTTTGGTGGGTGGAAAAAAAAACAAAGTTGGATACAATATTCAGTTCATATTGATTCATTAATCATGAGTGGGTTTCGAAACAGTTCTCTGACTTATGGAATCAAACAAAGCTGTGCACACTTTTATGTCAACCCGATCTCACGCCGAGGCGTGAGATACACACGCATGGACCGGCGTCTAACTCACACGCCTTGCCTGACCAGGGCGTGTGAGTTACACGCGCACCTCCCGTAGTCAAGATGGCGGCCGCTATCGCGGCCGCCCGTAGTCAAAATGGCGGCCGCGGTTTTCCGTCAATGTTTTATCTATATTATAACCTCTCCCTGTCCCCTTGCCCTAACCCTAACCACCGAGGGGGCTGCAGCTAGATAGTATTGAAATGCTGGGAGAACATGTCGTGCTATTCCTGGGAGAACATGTCGGCCCCTGTTGGTGCTATTCCTCCGTTCATTTAGACTATTCCTCCATTCATTTAGACGGCGGGAGGTGCGCGTGTAACTCACACGCCCTGGTCAGGCAAGGCGTGTGAGTTAGACGCCGGTCCATGCGTGTCTATTAGACGCCTCGGCGTGATACCAGGTTGTTTATGTAGAACTGCTGTGCATTGTAGCAGCTGTATCGTTTTTAATTTTTTTACCCATGGCTTTTTTGGGCCACTCTGTCTAAGTTTTGAATTATTTACATATTTATTAATCTATTAATTCACTTGTTTTATTATTATCAGTCAGTTAATTTTACATTTCATCATACCCATGAAAAAAACAATTGAAAACTTATCCCTGCGTTCCAATTCCCATACTTCCCTACTATTTAGTATGCCAGAAAAAGATTTAGGATGCACGTCAATTGTAGTATGCTGAAAGTACATAAATGCCCCACTAACTCCAATAACATTTTGGAGTATTCGTCTTTATTCTTGACATGTCTTGGCATTATGAAGAAAAATCTTCCTTATCTGATTTGTTTTCTCTCCTGTGGCCCTAAAACTCTTCTGTACTTTAGTATGTAGTGTAGTAAAAAGAAAAAGTATGTGATTTGGAACGCAGGGAAAATGTAGGAGTGATGGATGTCTCTGTTCACTTATCTTTCACAATTTGATTCTGATCAACAAAAACAGAAAATGTTTCCCAGTCATCCCAGTGGTTTCCTGTGGCCTACATTTCCCCTGAACAGAAACAGTTGGATTATTTTTTTCAAAAAAGCAAATGATTTCTTTCACTGCTGTTGTTTGAGCTCCATTCATGCTAGAAGTAGAGAAAAGTTTTTAATTGGACCCGCTGGCACTTGATGTAGAATGCAGTGCATGTGCTGTGTGCAGGATCTGATGTCTCCAACCTGCATAATGATTTATTGTTGTGTGAATGACACGTAATAATTGTGAGTGTTTTTTTCAGTCATGCGTGCCCTTTAATGACCCATTATGTATGTATGTTATGCTACTAGGAAATATGGCTGTACATGTCTCCCAATTGTTGCACAGCAGAATTCAACTTTATTCATAGAACCACTGGGCTTTATGTGGTCGTATCTAAGACAATGGCGCACACAAACCTAAAACAGTAACTCCTATTATGAATTTGGATGACTCTATCTCTATCTTAAATGATTCTTCTTCCCATGAATTGGTTAGACATACACAGGAAGTACAATGTCTCCGTGGACAACTGGAGCCCTGTCTTTTCATTCAATGTGGGTTTCAATGTTTGTTTGTTTTTTAAAGTGGAACAGCAAAATATCTGTGGTGATAAAGAGCATCTTTTTAAAATGACTTCAGAGCAGAAGTAGGGAGGTGTATTTAATACAATAATGACCCTGTAAAATTTAATGTGTTTGATTACAGATTTTTGACGCAGATTGCGGCAATCTGGAACTATCTGAGGGTTTAAAAGTACCTTAATATCCTCCAGGAGCTCTCTGTCACAGTCACTGTGCTGTTGATAAATGGACCAGATCAGTGCATGGGCCAAACTACATTAACTAACTTCCTGCGTATTATAGAACACCAGCACTTTTACTTCACTGTATCTTTGCCATGCATGTCTCTGCCTAGGCCCCCCACCCGTTCCACTATGCTGCCTAGCCCTCTTAGACAGCAACATTAATCCTGAGTTCCAATACGCATACTTCCCTACTATATAGTATGCCAAAACAAGATTTAGGATGTCCCAATACATGCGGGTCAATTGAAGTATGCTGAAAATACGTAGATGCCGCACTAACACCAATAGCATTTTGGAGTATTCGATGTATTCTTGACATTTCTCGACATAATGAAAAGAAAAATCTTCCTTATTTGATTTGTTTTTCTCTCCTGTGGAGATAGGAAAAAACTATAGGAAAACTCACTAGTCTTTCCTAAGTGGGAACAACAACACTTTTTTACTGTAAGTATTGTTTCCAAATTTAGCATTACACTTTTAAAATGTTTAGCTTGCAGTAAACAATAAAAAGAAAGACAAAAACATTTGTTGTATGCAAGCTTTGCTGTTGTTTTAACTTGTCCCAATGTGAAGAAACTGGTAGTAGTGTGGGACTTCCAAAGTAGCTTCATGAACCCTGTGAGTAGGTGTGGGTACTGTAGTTTGTGAAGAAAAAGCATATAAGAATCTGCTTTTGTACGTGTGCAAGGAACACTGCTGTTTTTAATGCTAAACAGCATAACACATGCCATTGTCTAGAAAGGAAATAATATACAAGACTGCTGGTTCCCTATGTTGAGTTATGAGCAAGAAAGCAAGTGCTTAGCCATAACGTTCCATTGTGTGAGAGAGTGCGTGTGAGTGTGTTTGTGATGGAGAGAGAGCTCCTTTAGGCCATGCCAGTACTGTTCTCCTGGTGCCTCACTGTCTCTTCCAGAACAGATTTGGCAAGTCGCCTGTGCTGGCACACACACTGGCACACACACACACACACACACACACACACACACACACACACACACACACACACACACACACACACACACAGGAACCTGATGAAATTGCTTAGAATAGCACCAACAATTGAGGAATATCTCCCCAAAATACAAATACAGCCAGTACAATGTTGGGCAGTGAGCCCAGGCTAACAGGAGCTGGTTCAGAGAGAGGCCAAAGAGTGATTCTGTGGCAAAGTGGAAACACACTGAACACCACCGCATAACTAATCAGAAACAGCTCCCGTCTTCTGGTAATTCAACTGAGCCACTTCATAAACGAATGTGTTGTCAAGACATAGTGACTCATTTGAACTCATCACAGAGCATGCTTATGTGTCTGGTTGTGACCAACAGTCCAAAACCCAAAGATGGCAGTATAGAATGACTTAAGGTAGAGGCAATGCAAAAGTCAAAGACTGTCATTTCTGCTTGATAAATGACTTGATAAACAATTTATCAATTATCAAAGTTGTGTCCAATGAAATGTGATACTTTGACTCAATTCTAAAGTGAGGGGACATGGCCACTGCTCTCCATGTGGTTATATAGAGAAGGAGATGGAGCGTGAGTGCATGTGATAGGAAAAATCTCTCATTGACTGTAAAGTTCAATTTTGCTGAACACAAATGACAAATTCCATCCACTATTAATTGTGTTAGATTCATATTTTCTAATAATCTGTGTAATGTGTAATTCTATAAAAAAACTACATTTGGCGTATGCTTCTTTTCCCATTACAAGCGTGTCCTGTGGCCTTCTGTAAAGCCCCATCTGTGTTACAGTTTTTCCACCTCCGTTCCAGAGCCGCTGCTAGCTGTCACTTGTCTAGATTTTGATTTCCCAGGTGATCTCTGGGAAATGAAGTGCTAAACCAACCACCAGTCATCATTGCTTACAACCAAAGCTATGGTTATCAATTCAAAAGTGCTTTAGTTAACTTCTTAAGTGTAACCCTCCGATCTAAAAGAGCTGCTTTATATGGTCAAATGTTTTCATGTGTTCAAGTCCACTCACCATCACTGTTGACACACTGCACTTGTGGGATCTGGGTTCCCGGTCCACACTCCATGTCATTATCGGGCGTGCACTCATCCAGCCTGAGCACCAGCCAGTCATAGCAGCTGGGCTCCTCACAGGGGATGGCCTCCACCAGGTGAGGGCAGTTCCCGGTCCCGCCCGTAGGCTCATTGACGATCTTCCTTTTCCTCAGTTTGAAGCCTGTCGAAAAGAAAGAAAGAGAGAACAATAAGAACCCCACTTAAGTTAATGAACACTTAAACAGCCACCACACTTATCAACCACGGTGCCTCCCCCTGTGAAAAACTTGCTTTAATTTGACACAATTCAATGTGCCAACTGTACGCACATTAACCTCACCCCGTGGTTCACAGTGTGCCTTTTGACGATGAGAAGCGTTAAATATTGCATTTAACGTGACGGCCCATTAAGCCAGACGTTGACATGAAATTCTAGAAGAACTTCACATAAGTAATGAGTTTTAATTTTCCTCTAATTGCAGTGGCTTTTATCCAAAGTGACTTAATGCATGCAGGCATCAATTATTTCAGCTGGTGGGGGGGGGGGGGGGGGTGCTCTCAGGTATGTGTGGGTCGTTTTTCTCTGCTCAAGGGCATAGAATTCCTTGACCCCCTGGTCCTAGGAAAAGGGGGGAAGTGTTATTTTCCAGCCCCGGCCAAGGTCACCCCACCACCATCTAATCCACACACTCCTGCTCCAGCCCGATAACGCGGCAGAGCCCCACGGAGGGCCTACAGGAGGGCACAATCTCTCCTTTTTTCTATTCCATTTTTGTCTCTTCTCCTTTCTCCTTTAAAAGAACCTTAATCAGGTGGTTGGCAGAACATTTAGCGCCACGTGTCTAGACCCCATTGACGGAGGCTTTATCAGTGAGTGTGTGTGTGTGTGTGTGTGTGTGTGTGTGTGTGTGTGTGTGTGTGTGTGTGTGTGTGTGTGTGTGTGTGTGTGTGTGTGTGTGTGTTGTGTGCGTGTTGTGAAGATGAGACTTGGGGTTCGGGGAATTAAATTTTATCAGGCATCACTCACTCGCTATCGGCAGAGTGTATTATAAATGGCATGGTAGTGAGATGTAGCAGGCACAGCACCACGAGCTGTCAGAGCTAGAGGCTTCATTTTGACATACACAGTAAACAATTATATGTGATGACCTTTCCTACATGATATCAGCTCAGGATATACCAAAGCTGCGCAACGATTCTCAAGAGAGGGGGGTTGAACGTGTAAACAAATCTATATAGGCCCACCAAAAGATAAGTATTAGTTAGATAGTTTTTAAATCAAAATCCCAATTTGAAATTTGAAAGTTATATTTGTGCTTTATATACGTCGTGTATACATGTGTGGTCTTGTAGAGGTAAGGTTTACTCATACATTTTTTTTGATTTTATGTCAGCTTAAATTGAATAATCCTATTGATAAACAGTGAAGTGTTTACTCAATGAGTTGCCTACTTCTCAGACAGGATGCAGCTTCTTAGGCAAGCAGGCCTGGCTGAAACGAGTCAGTCACTGTTGCTAGGCAATAGCAGTGTGGCACCACCTATTGTAGCTAACGATAGGATTTGGCCAACCATTACTTTTCCTTCTGAGAATGTGGTATGTTTATAATGTTGTGATATAAATGTTCAGGGAAACACAAATAATTCACTTTTCCTCCGCTCACTGCTCTGCTTGTTGTGGCTTCCTGGTCCCCTTTTAGAACATCACCTACAGCTGATATCTGATTGGTTGCACTTTACAGTTTTTGCCGAATGCTTACACACATGTTGCAGACTTTGGCTCACTGTATCAAAACTTAACACACAGGCCGAATAGGACAAAGCACATGGAGATAAACTTATAATTTATACGGCAAAATGAAACTCTTGAAACAAAACCTAACAATCCCATTTCAAAACTGTTTTAGCATCAAAACAATACACACATGCACTTTTGAATGACTCTTTCCTAGCAGCAACAACACACAGATGTGCTTTATGCAACTTTAGATGGTTTTTGACTTTAAAAGAGTCATACAGATTTTTTTGTTGAAAGATTGATTCACTAAAATGACAGTGGCAAACTAACTGTGAGTGCAGCGGTCGTGGGGAGAAAAATTCAAGCGGTGTGTGTGTTATTTCTCTCTGAGTTTGACTCTACAAGCAACATAGTTTACATCAGCTGTGAATATATGATTGAGTGTTCATAGAAACATATGGATGTGTGCACCTTTTAGCAAATGCAATGACCTTAAAGTAATCTAAAGCTAAACCCTAGCTCGACAGCCACATCATAAAACTGTCATTGGAGATTGTCAGTCATCCAACCTGAAGTGGACACCCATATCCGCCTAAGAACGAGCAAGTTGTCACTTCATCTGATTCTAATTAGCCTATGTAGTAACAAGGTAAGTTTCTGTAAGTGTTGTCGTTCGATTTGTGTTAATGCTTCTATTGTATTTAATACAATGCAGACCTTAGCTTTCTTGATTTACTTTTATGAGAAATGTATACATAGGCTACATGTAAATCTTAATAGAAAGTTGCTAAGACAGAATGCAATCTGAAATTGTTAAGTCGTGACGGTGGTTCAAATACTACAAAGCAGTAGCCTCTGCATACATAGTAGATAATAAAGGACAAATTACAATTCAGAAAAATACACGTCGTTATCACAGCCAACTGATTCCCATGTTCCGTGTCAATGAGGATAAAAAGATTGGAAGCCAGGAGGACCCATTTTGAATCCATATATTTCTGGATAATGAGACCCAGGGAACATACACTTGAGTGTGTGTGTGTGTGTGTGTGTGTGTGTGTGTGTGTGTGTGTGTGTGTGTGTGTGTGTGTGTGTGTGTGTGTGTGTGTGTGTGTGTTTTGTGTTTTTGTGTTCATGTTCACTTTCCATTAGGTACAGTGGATGATAGGAAAGAGCAGAGGTAGCAAAGTGAGCGAAGGAGCGAGTGAGCGGGATCCATCATTAAGATGCATGGAGCAGAATTTTCCCAGCGTCCCTTTCATTTGAGCCGCTTCATTAACGCACAGTCAACATGCATTAGTCATGGCCGCCGCCACCGCTGTTCCAGGGAGAATTAAAGGGGCTGAAGCTACGACAGCGTCAACCCACACACTGATGGACCGGCACAACCTGCCACAACAAGCAATTAATATAGGCACAGGAGATGAGAAAACTTCTGTCTATGCAATCTAAACTAGAGGATAACATAGAAGAATCGTTTGAAAAAAAAGTTGCATTTGTACATATAGCATGTGCACATCTGGGCGATATAAGACTGAGACTGATGTTAAACACTATATTATATATGTATAGTTAAAAAACAGACAGCCCACTTTGTTAAAAGGGAGATTTGGCTATACAAATCACATAGATTTTTTTGATTACAAAACTGAACAAAACTGCTATACAGCCATCTTTAACGGCCACTTTCTCAGCATTGGCTTTTCTCAATACTCTGAACCAACACTAAGCCAGTGCTAGTGCACGTTGTCAGGAGGACATTAGCTCATTTGTGACTAGCCCTAACCCTACCTTTCTTGGCTGCCTGGTCCTCACAGTTTTCATAGGTGCATGGTCCCCAGGCGCTCCAGGCAGACACCTCACACTCCACGGGACAGCTGATGTGGCAGAGCTGGGTGGTGTTGGGGCTGATACCCACACACAGGTCACTGTCGATGGGTCTCAACGCTGTGGAGACAGAGACAAGATCAATGACACACTGTGGAACTGGAGATAAGCCTGCGATCTAGTTCTAGACAGACAACCCGAGTAATTTTACGTTGTAAAACTAGTGGTGGCTGGTTTCTCATGTACAGTGCCCACCATCTCTATTACCATTGTGTCCTTAAGGAAAACACTTAACCCCAAAAAACTGCTCCAGGGCCGCTGTACTATGTCTGACCCTGCATGAGGTACCCCCTATGCGAAGGAGACCAATTTCAATGTAGCCATTGCCTAATAAAGTAACTGAATTTAACATTGAACCTGAAGGCTCAGGGGGGGGGGGGGAGTATGTATTCATCACACCTCAATATTGTATGTAAATATTTCTGTGAGCAGTGTTGAGGCCTGAGCATACACAACAAACTCTAACTATATTTTGCTCAATAAAATATAAAATTTGTGTGACGTTTTTCTTTCTTGAATTTATGGGCAGGCTACACTGTGTCCCACTGCTATGATGTCACCATAGGGTTAGCTGCAGTGACTATGCTCTACTCACTAGAGCATAGACCCATTGACTACCAAAATATGCCACCTGCAAGATATGACCTGTTTTACTAATATATCAGGGTTTTTCCATTCATTTCCCCAACAAATCATATATGTACATAAAAAACATTTGAAATTAACAAAAAAAGCAGATGTTGTTCTTTTAGATCCAAAGACCTTTCCTCATAGATAGATAAGAGTCCTTTGTGTATTCCTAGGGGGATATTTCAGCGTCGCAGCAGGAATTGCAAACAACATAGGCCTACAAAACTTATGAAAATACCAACAATGGGTTTAACAGACACTACCATACTAGGCAAGGCAAGGCAAGGCGAGTTCATTTATATAGCACAATTCAAGATTGCAAGATTAAAATACATAATACACATTAGAAAAGTGAATGAATAGAAATGAAACATTTAAAAGCTAATGAGTAGAAATAGAACATTTAAATAAAATAAAAATTGACGGTTAAAATGGAAACAGAAAAGTTTCTAGATAGAGATAGAGATAAATATCCCCCAAGAAACAAACACCTGGCTTAGAATACTCCCTCCACCCCCCTAAACCAAACCCTGCAAAATCTTCTAAAAACCAGACAACTTTAAAACAACAAAGCTTTTTTTCTCATTTCCCCATCACAGCGGGCCGGCCTAGTGTTTTTGGCCTGATTCTCCAGTGGACTCCACACAGCTGTAGGTGACTCTCTCTCTCTGCAAGGTCGTCAAGCTGATGAATCATTTCCGGCTGTGTGCCACCACAGGAACCCAAGCCTCATTCAAATGCAAATTGCCTCCGCTTGGCCTAAAGGTGTGTGTGCATTAAATGGTGTTGTTTAAGTGTGTGTGTGTGTACATGTGGCATCATGCCCTTGAGTGCCCAGTGTAACAAACAAAAGGATGATGTGTAAAAAACTGTGTGACTTAGTTGTAGTGGCCTTTTGATCTACATTGATATTAAAATATTAGAAATGTTGAATTAACATATTTTAATGAGTCTTTTCATATACAGTTGTTAAATACATATGTTAACTGTGAGCTTTTTTTGACTGTTATAAATAAACCAATTTTAACAGATACGAGTGAGCTTCAGCATACTGCAGGCATCCACATAATACTGTAAGTAACAAAAGTCTGTTGAACACTTGTTGTCAAAATCAGTGAACATCTCCTCACGCTTCCTGTCCGTACTGGTTTAAATAAACAGCCTAGGCTCTGTAAACAGGTATGTAAACAAGCTGTTTTACAGGGCCTAGGCTGTGTATTAACACTGGATTCTTTTTTTTCAGAGCACACTTAGTACGGACGGGTAACAGATTGAAAAGGAGATATTCACTGATTTTGACAACAACAAAAAAATATTTTGACAACAAGCATTCTCCAGAATCACTGACACCTTTTAGTATGTTACATGTAACAATACATGTTTGGTGTTAAAATTGGATTTAGGAGTAATAGTAACGACGTATAGTTCTGGAAAGCCGACGGACTGCAAAAAATAAATAAAAAGCAACAAAAACTTTTCAGCATTTGACATTTTAAAGCCATCTACTTCTGCCTGAATGTTCTCATAATAGTGCCATTCTGAATCTTCACAACAACATAACTGAAGAGGCAACAGCTGTTTGTGGAAGCTAGAATGACTTGTAATGTGACTGGCTGAGAAGGCAGTGATTAATTACACCACTCCACTCCATCCTACCCAGTTGTGCATTTTGCCTCTATATAAACTGTCCCTGTGTTCCAAATCACATACTTTTTATTTTCACTACACTACATACTAAAGTGCAGAAGAGTATAAGGGGCACAGGAGAGAAAAAAAATCAGATAAGGAAGTTTTTTTTTTCATTATGTCAAGAAATGTCAAGAATAAAGACGAATACTATTGGAGTTAGTGGGACATTTATGTATTTTCAGCATACTACAATTGACGTGCATGTATTGGGACATCCTAAATCTTTTTCTGGCATACTTAATAGTATGGAAGTATGGGGGATTGGAACGCAGGGAGTGTGTTTGAGATCACAATAACTGTACATACATTAAGATCTCATCATGAATGTGTGTACATCATATCATGACATTCCATCCAATATTAGATCAGACGTGGGTTGGGCCAGTCATAAAAACAGTTTGTATGAGAGTGTCAGATACTATTGGCAGAGGATTGCCAGTAGTAATGGCTGTTGAATTGCCATATAATTACACAGCTATAACTTGTAGGTATTAAACAGATGATCAGCAAATATGCTCTCCTCACGATCCCACTACCACTTCCTACTCTACGTCTGTGTGCTGAAAAAGAACTCTGGTGTTTATACACAGCCCAGGTCTGTAAAGTGTTATGGAAAAATTGGGTTTTACAGAGCCTAGGCTGTAACACAATAAGGGTACATTCATTTACTGTTAGTTCATTCTTAGTTAACTATTAATATTGTTTTAGTAAATACTAAATAAGCATTAACTAAGCAATGGTTATACTTACATATGCTTAACTAAGCATTCGTTAACTAAGCATGCTTAATGCCTAACTAACTATTAATAAGTATGCATTAACAGTTAGTTCATGCTTGATAAGCATAACTAACTGTTCATTGCATTAACTAAGCATCAACTAACAGTTACACAGTGTACCCTTATTGTAAAGTGTCACCGCCTATATGCTGTGTATATAAACACCAGGGTTTTTCAGCGCACACATACACAGTACAGCACAGACAGGTAGTGGATCGTGAGGAGATACTCACTGAGAAGACAGTGACAGTAGCCTCTTTGTTCCACTCCCCTCTGGTCCAGTGTATAAGCAGCTCCTTGAGCCCGTTACAAAGGCTGATGAATGTGGGTATCATTCTCCACACACACACACACACACACACACACACACACACACACACACACACACACACACACACACACACACACACTGACCTTGCTCAGCTATAACTGTGCCAGATGGTCTAGTCTTCCCCCCAAATGAGTAACCTGAGAAGCGGCCAACCCTCTATCAATAACCTGAACTCCCATGTTGTCTATCCAACATCTCAGTGGCACAGCTGTTATACACAGCATGTCACACTTCACGCTCCACAACAGTGTTTCATATTGAGCATTGGCCCAGTACAGGAGAAACAGCTGCTATACAACTACCTGCAGTCACAGTTAAGAACACCTGGACATCTATTGGTGTCTTCAGAAGAACACGAGAAAACTGTGAAATAACAGTGCCACTTTAGGGAGTAAAGGCAGGGTAATGTTCTAATAATGTTGATATTGATACAGACATACCCATACCTAGACCTCGATTCTGGTTCCTGAACGCTACTTTGTTATAAATTCTGTTTAAATCTGTTTGACGTTACACATAATGGTAAAAAAAGTGAGGTTTTCTTTTTCAGTTTAGGCATTACATAATATCAATGAATCAAATTTAAAATACGATGAAATGGAAATAACTGCCTTCAGATTAGCCTAAATTAGCCAAACTCCTGAGACACTACAGCAGCTCCAACCAAATACACCAGCAAAAAGGAACACAATGGGAAAAAATACAACGAATCAGTAGAAATAGGTTTCAGTGCAAAATTCAAAAGGTGACAGTCAGCATGTAAGGCTCACTGATGTATACTGTGTAACCCATGATGTAAATGTTGTATTGTTCCTGGATGCCTCCACACAGCCAATCACCAGCACTTTTACATGTTGGCACATCAAGCAATGCTGCAAGCGTATTGGCTCACTGACAGTGATGAGATTAACCCCTTAGCTATTGAAAAACGCAAAACAGTCCATTGCACTATTGTAATAAATAATAACTCAGTGTTGTTGTAAGCAGTAATATGTGAATGAGCGTCATAGGATTTAAGGACTAAGTCAGTCGTTGGCTTTCCAACTGTGAGTGAATCAAGTCCAGAATATAAGCACTGATCTGGGGTCTGTCTTCCAGCGATCGGACTGGGGAAAGGATGTGTGCTCTCTCATTGATATTACTGGCAGACTACTACACTATCTCAGGCACTCTGGGATTTGGGCGATTGTCCTCGAAAGCAAATAATGAGATTACATCAGCTTAATAGTGCTTTACACATAAACCTTGGCTTGGCTCACATCATCACAATGAAATCATCCAAGGGCTCAACTCTGATACAAGAACTGGGAAATGATACAGTGATACTGGTGTAGTAAGCCATTGCGTTATGAAGAATACATTTGATTTTTTTTTTTTTTTTTTTGTTCTAGTTCCTCGGTTGACACTCTTTAGTGACTACTGCTAAAGTGACTGGCAAAATCATCCAATGAAAAAATTCCAAGAGTCCAAAATAGTTTTTGATCTATTTTTGTTATGTGTCTTGGTTGAATTATGATAAGGTAAAGTAATGTTCCTTTAAGATAAATAATGTTTGTTTGATTGAAAGGTGTCAGTTTCAATGGCGTATTAGGGCTACTGTGATTTTTTTGTTTGTAGAGCAAGGGACCTCAGAAACAATTCTCTCTAGAAACAATTCCAAATGTTCAACATTAAAGCTGGGTTATGTGATTCCTGATTGGTCAAAATTAACATTAGCTGACACTTTGACTAATCAGAGTGAGGCTCCGATTCTCTGTTCTTATTGGCTGTTGGGACTGTCCATTCAGTTTGGCACGACTTTGTTGGTGTAGAGCGTGTCAGGGAGGGACCATAGGGGAGGGACCAAAGAGAACAAGTGGAGCGGTGGAGGTATTTGGATTTGAATCTCTATCCCAACTGCCATTTTCTCCCCAAATCCTCCACCCCAACTTTAAGGTCAGATATTATCTGAGAAAAAAAAGGTGTTTTTGCTGAATCTAATCTCAAATTATAATTGAATCAGGTCATCCATGGCATGCATACTAGGCTTCCCACCTGTAATTTGATAAAGTTTATCAAAGCTTTTAAAATGAACAGATGTGTGCCTCAACTTTTTTTTTAAATCACCATTTCTTAGACTTTTTTAATTAGTGTGAAAAAAACTCAGACTAACAATATCATTCATGTACTAAATGGTTTTGTCAATATTCTCACTATAGTAAAGTGATCAGATGACATTATACAGTATGTCCACATAACCAGCAATATTTAAATCAAGGGAATATATGAAAAAAATACAAAAAGGAATAGTATACACTAAACAAAGAATGCACTTATCTACATTTCACATTTCAGAGATTTTTCTAGATCTCTTTAGATTCCTGTTGAGGAAAGGTCCAAACATTACTTCTGGCTCTATTGTGAAATGTAGAGACAATTAGCTGACCACACCCATTCTCCTTCACAATCAGTTGGCAAACACAAAATCTATCAAATGAAAACCAATATAATCCACTCTCAGACTGCAGTATAGCCAACAAAGAAAGAAAACAGCTTAAGCTAGTGAAAAAGTGTGCAAATGAGTATAGTGGGTAGATAAGGGCCCTCATTTACATCATGGTAGTCTAAGTTAGAGGTTTGTTCAAATAATAGGAGACATGACAGCACAGTGAGTGTGTGAGAACAGGGGCAGGTGTGTGTGTGTGTGTGTGTGTGTGTGTGTGTGTGTGTGTGTGTGTGTGTGTGTGTGTGTGTGTGTGTTTGTGAGAGCAGGGACAGGTGCAGTGTGAGTGTGTGTGTGGGACTGTAGAGCTGAGCTGACAAAGCTTCCCCTCATTTATCCCATCCATTCCACCATTCTTTCTTCTCTCTTTTTCTCCCTCTGTCACCAGCCTTTTGTTAAAGCCAAATCTAATCACCCTTCACCTGTCATAATACCTCCATTAATGACTCCCTACTTTCCAATACACTTTCCATAGCAATTGTTCAGGACAGCTGTGGCTAGAGGTGAACTCACTTATTTTTCTACAGCATATATATATTAATTTTTGAACTCTTTATTTATCAGTTTAAAAATGTGTTTCGATATCAGTTTATATATGTTTTCTACAGTATCTCGTCCTGACAATATGTTTAATGGAGAAAGGTAGGGCTAGGTATGGATTGGAAGGTCCATACTTTGACGCAAATGCCTCCATACTATCGAGTATGGAAAAATGTCTTGTCGTTCAATAGCAAATTTCAATCGGCCATTTGTGCTAATCTGAAGGCAGTTAGTTCCATTTCAGCTGGGATCTATTCGTAAAAATGACAAGGGGATTTTTCTTTGTACCATAATGGAAAGTCACCTCTGCTCTCCACTTTTAACAAAGTTGGCAATGACGTGGAAATACTGACACTGAAGGATGAAAATATGCAGCAAGTTTTTCAGCAGGAGATGCCAGTGCAGATGGGCTGAGACTTATTGTGTGTCGGTGCTGGGTAAAGCATGGGTGTGTGCTTCTATACCAGGCCACTTCCGGAGTCTGTGTGTGCTCGGTAATGCCAGTTTAAGCGAAAGCTCATATTTCATCTGCTGGTAGCACATTAGCATATTCATATAACTTAGTTCCAGAATGATACGAGGGCGCTTTAATACTCCTCTGTGGTTCACACACACATGGAGCAAGAGAGGGGAGGATATCAGTGACTGGAACAGATGATACGGCTTTGGTGTGTGTGTGTGTGTGTGTGTGTGTGTGTTTGTTTGTGTGCGTGCGTGCGTGCGTGTGTGTACGTGCGAGTGTGCATGTGTGTTTGTGTTTCTGTGTATATTTGTGTGTGTGTGTGTGTGTGTGTGTGTGTGTGTGCGTGCGTGCGTGCTTCTGTGTGTGTGTGTGAGTTTGTGTGCGTGCGTGCGTGCATGCGTGTGTGTATGTGCGAGTGTGCATGTGTGTTTGTGTTTCTGTGTGTGTGTGTGTGTGTGTGTGTGTGTGTGTGTGTGTGCACGCCTATAAGCAGATGATTCAAAAGCTCATAAACACATTTTTTTTTTTTTTTGCCGTCTCCCACTCGGCTCCCACTGATCTGAGTTGATGCCGTTTATAACTCGCCTGTGTCAAAAACATGAGCTGTTAGTAATTGCATAGTTTATTCCACAAAAGCCTCTTTGCATTTTCTGCCAAGATTTAGCTATTTTCCCGCTCCTCTACTCTTCTCTGATGTTGTTTGTTCGCTATTAAGCTGATAACAGCCCTTGATAGAATTATTTCTAAGATTAACTGTGCAGAGGCCTGTTTCAGGTAGCTGGTTTTGAGGCAACCCAGAGTTTGTTCGCTCTGAGTTAGTGGAAACTCTGGGTTTTCCGTTTCAGGTAGCAGGTTCAGTGCAACCGAGAGTCAGTTACTGCGGCAACATACGCCGTGGGTCTAACCTGCTCGGGAGGTGGTTAGACCTACCCTGAGTTTGTTTTCACTTTACGCTGCAGCTCCGACTGAAGAAAGAGTGTCACTGTCACACGCGTCCCTGTACAGTTTGAAGCAAAATCACTCCATAGAATCTCCATCGGGATGTTTTTATCATTTCCTGATGATTTTACGTTTGACCGATCATTTATCTGATCAGTAGCCTTGTTCTCAGCCCTCGGTCCGTTCATGTAGGCGGCCACCTTACACATCGTGACATGCTCTACATTCCGATTAATAAACATATTAGTATTGTATGCTTTTTAACGTCTGTGCCACTGAACAGATTTATGTCAGGTGGATTCATGTAACGCTGCGGCTGCACGCGATCGTTACTGTTCACTTGTGCGATCCTAAAGTCACAGACGAGCCTCGTTAAATAGCCTAGTATGAATATAAAAATTATATGATAATTTAAACTGTGATCACTTGAGGAAAATGGATCTGGTAATAAATCAATCAGGCTCTTCAATGGAAACTGTCACCTCATGTGTCTGACGTTAATGGCCGCGTTTCCCAGAATCGATCGTTCTTTGGGGCCAAAGAAGGGTCGAAAGAAGGGTTCGCCAAAGAAGGAACGTTAAGATACGGGTGTTTCCCAGATGGCTTCTTAAGTGCCTTCTTTGGAGAACGCGTAAGACGAAGCGAAAGAAGTACTTTGGTGGGAGCTGTCCACCGCGGTGGTGCTGAAACTGAATAAATCGATGCCAGGCGAATCGATCACCCACCTCTTTATCAGTTCATAAGTCACACACAGCGCCCCGTGGTCCCCCCCACACAGGTGGAATTAGGCTACGCATGTATCGTGTGGGTGTGGGTGCGGGGGGGGGTGTGGCAACAAGTGTATCCAAGTAGTAATCAAGCCCATTAGCGCATATATACCCCGTGGATAGGCACACACATGTGAGAGTGGAAGAAAGCGGCAGCAAAAGAAACAAGCGGGCACCGTCGTTTACCGCGGAGGAGATGGGCGTCTTAGTGGACGAGGTCTGGCAGTTTTATTCGGGGGAACAAGGGGCAAAAAGAACATCACGGTGAAGAACCGTGTTAGGCAGGCCATAGCCGAAAATATGTCCCCCTCCATCCCATGTGGCCTGCGTGACTGGCGTGCTGTGAGGAAGAAGTGGCAGGAGTTCCAGAACCAAACAAAAAGGAAGAGTGAGAAGGTTTCACTAATCAATCTCCCTTCGTTGCAGGTGATGCAGACGCCCAGTAAAGACAGCGCGGAGTAACCCCTCCCCCATATGGTTTCAATAAACTACTTTGGTTTCCTTTTCAACCATGTATTGTGTGGATCATTTTGCATTGAAATGAGAGTGTCAAACCTATAGCAACAAAAAGTCCCAGGCAATTTGTAATTTATCTAAGCGTAGGTTAATGACGTGTGCGTATAGTGTGCCCTTTCAACAGCATTCCAGTGCCAGACTTTCAGGTAAAGCACTCGGACACTGCAGCAATAATCATAGTGTGCAGGACGTTACATGTAGCCTACATCTGCTGGTTCTGTTTATTTATTTCAGCCTTCAGGCCTGAGAGTTGATATGGGTGATGTGGTGGTTGTGGGTTTATGGTTTAGTGCTCAGTGCTTGGTGACTGGTGGTAAAGGGGTAAGGGCTGGGGGTTGTTGGACCTCAGAAGAGGTTGATATGTTCTTAAAAACGCAGCGCAACCAGAAGCTGCATCTCCGGGGGGCTGAAGGAAAAATTGCATGAGACACCAGAGTGATCAGCCGTTGGATCTCCGCACGGCCGGGGCAGTCGGTACTTTGCCTGGACGGCCCGGTCTGATAGCACGTCCAGTGGGGAGAAGTGCAGACGCACGTATGCATCTATGTAAACCGTCTGGCTTCGCGCACGGCGAGGCTGTTGTATTGCAGCCATGGTTTCTCACACGCGCGGACTTTGGCATCGCCTTTAAAGCAGGTGGAGCCGCTCTGGATGAGGTTCAGCTGAGTTCAATTAAATCTGTTTCTTTGATCTGTCAAATGCCACAGGGTTGTTGATGTTTTTTTATGTGTAGTAGGCCTACTATAAACTCTTGTGTATGGAAAACGTAAACGTGTAATTCATTAAAACATTTTTTTTCTCTACTATTAGTCTATGTTTCTTGCGCCAGTGGTCCGCATTGAACGTTGTTTTATTATTTCGAAAAGTGGAGGAAATAAATTTCCCTGACGCGGCATGATCACTGACGATTTGGTCGCTAAGAAGGTTGAAAGAGTGGGTCAGCGCCGTCGTACAGTTCCATCTTAGTGAAAGAGCTACTTTCGCTAAGAACAAATCTGGGAAACGCATTCTTCTTTCACAGCGTTCCTAAGAGCGCTCCAAAGAAGTACTTAGCCCAAAGAGGCTCTTAACGAATCTGGGAAACGCGGCCAATGTCTTTCACTCCTCATTTAAAAGAAGCGACAGTCTGTTTACTGCACAGTATTAGGCTATAGCGTGCCAACATATTATACAGCGAATATAAAACACTGTCAGCAATGCTGTGCCGCGCCAGCTTAATACTTTACTGCTGATATGCGTAACTTTTTAAAATAGACTATGGCTTCTCATACGGAAGCGAAATGATTCTCTTGACAAAAAATATTTGCTCTGTTTTTTTCTGATTTGCCGAGGAGATTATATTAGAGTTATGAGACAATATCCCCGTTAATTCTTCTCCATACCATAAGCTCATTCGTTAATATTTCTAACTTTAGTGGCTCTACAGTCCTCTTCACAGCAGACCCGGGTTAGAATCCAGCCCGGGGTTGTCCTCTGTCTCTGCATGTCATTCCCCTCTCTGACCCATGTCATCTCTGTCTCTCTATCTCTCTAATAAATATGGATCAAACATATCAACAGCGAAGCCAATAGACAAAAGAAAGAAGGAAAGTGTTATAGAGGTACCTTCTTTGCTTCTGAGTGAGCCCATGTTGGGTGGAGGTGTGTCTGTGCTGGTCTGAACACAGTACACCTCTCTGGTCTGGATCCCTCCTCCACACAAACCCGTCTGGTTGCCCCGCCGACGGTCCTGTTGGCTTAGCAACACGTCCACCCTGCACTCTGTCCACTCTGTTGTCTTCCAGCTGTAACTGAAGGACAAACACACTAGAGTCAGCCTGATACACTATATAAGACAAGCTGTAACTGAAGGGACAGACACACTAAGAGTCAGCCTGATACACTATATAAGACAAGCTGTAACTGAAGGGACAGACACACTAAGAGTCAGCCTGATACACTATATAAGACACAAGTTGTCTTTTCTTCAATAAAGGCATTAAAGGTGGTGTCAGCAACTCTGGAGAATATTTGTTGACAAAATCACTTTTTTGTCAAATCAGTGAATTTCTCCTAATAATCTGCCAAATCCTGTCCATACTGTGAGTGCATTGGAAAAAAAAGTTGGTGTTAATACACAGCCTAGGCTCTGTAAACTGGAATCTAAACAAAGGGAATGTAAACAAAGGGGGCCCACCGTACATGTAAACGTGCCTGCAGATTTTTAAGGAGATATAACACTGATTTGGCAAAAAGTTTTGTCAACATACATTCTCCAGAATTGCTTACCCCACCTTTAAGAGAATCAATCAATATATTAAATGGCGTGAATCGGTATCAACTTTTCAGACAAAGACAAAGGGAAAAAGGAGCTCTATCATTGTACGTTGTTGAGTTGTTGCCATACACACTATGGTCTGGCTGCAATTTCTGCGACATGGCAATTTAATTGACCAAATAAATTGGTTTCAATTGACAAAAACATAACCTATTTCTGAGGGTAACCATTGTATGAATGTGTTACGGTAATGTCATATGTATTTGGGTTTACATCCTAAAAACAATTTTATGCATTTATTAACTAATGGTCTGGTCTTATTAGAATCATACGTTCACCTCACTGAGAGGATAAGTCAAACATCCAGAATTATAGAAGAATAACTCAAAAACTCAATAAATCTAAATATTTGTAACGGTTTTCTGCCACTTTTGCAACTTAGCGGTTTTTAATACTGTATGTAAAGGGTCGCATTGTAACGGTTGTATATTATCTTGTTTTTTTTACAGTTGTTTATTATACAGCTCTGGAAAAAATGAAGAGACCACTCCAAATGTTCTCTCGTTTTACTATCTATATGCATATGCTTGAGTAGAATGAACATTTTGGTTTTATAATATAAACAACTGACAACATTTATACCAATTTCCAATACATTTTTTGTCATTAAGAGCATTTTCAATAAGTAATGTAGAGATGGAGATTTAAGAAAAATCCAGACTGGTCTCTTCATTTTTTCCGGAGCTGTATGTTGTCCAGGATGTCAGAAATCCAGTCAGCAAATAACCTTTTTTTTCTTCTTTACTTCAAACAACTATCCTTGTTTGTTGTCATATCTCCCGGTGTGCATGGCTTTATTATGTAATAATAATGGATTGGATTTATATAGCGCTTTATTCCCTAAGGACTCAAAGTGCTTTACAGGGTTCCAGGTTCCATTCATTCACACACAGTCATACCGATGGTGGTAAACTACAATAGTAGCCACAGCTGCCCTGGGGCTGACTGACCGCGCCAACGGCCCCTCCGACCACCACCTCAAACATACAGCAGTCATACACATTCACACCAGGCAAGGTGGGTGAAGTGTCTTGCCCAAGGACACAACAACCATGACACAGGTGGCCGGGCGGGGATCGAACCGCCAACCCTTGGATCATTGGCCAACCCGCTCTACCAACTGAGCCACGGTCGCCCCAATGTGCACTGAACAGCATCACTTGTGCCTGAGGGGCTCCTCCCAGCATTGTGAGAACTACTTCTAATGTCATTGACCAATAGATCTCTGTTTGCATTACATTATTATTATGCCTCAGGATCTTTGCAATCTAACCAGGCGTGTGCACTATAGGCGCTCTGCCAGACTGGGGCTTTTTAAAGCTGAAAGAAGGTTGGTAATTGCAGTGGCTATTCATAGATGGGGTTTGTGTCTGCTTAGTGAATTGGCTGCAGTCTGCCTCAGCAATAATGCATTGTGGTTTCCAACCCCTAAGGTCAGAAAAATGATAACCCCTGCCTCAATATTTGCTGATAATGGAATTCATTTGAGGTCGTCAATTGAAAAGGCTCCATATTTATGAGCAAGGCCTCACTTTCTCTCTCTCTCTCTCTCTCTCTCTCTCTCTCTCTCTCTCTCTCTCTCTCTCTCTCTCTCTCTCTCTCTCTCTCTCTCTCTCTCCCAGTTTCCTCTGCACTGCTGCGGCGGGACAATGAGGCCCCTGGGAAAGCAATGCATGCCGGGGGCTTTAAGTTGCCCAGATGGGGGACACACTTCAGACAGAGCAGTTGTTTCAGCACCATGGCCAGAGCCACATACTGCCTCTCTCCTACCAGCTTGCTGTGTCTTTGATTTACTGTTTCGCATAATGGATGATTATACTCTTCTCGTAAAAACAGGCCAATAAAAATGATCACATGACTTTCTTGCATTCAGTATATTCAGTATATTGGGTCATAAAAACATCAAATGGGAATTTCCAGATTATTTTGAAATAATTGTAAGTCCACCCAACTTTAAAAAGGTGCCACTATGCAGTGTCAGGGGACGTGGATTTGTTAACATTTGAACATAGCATGCAAGTAGTTTACAATCTATTTTTCTCCAGGCTATGTGCAATTCCTAGTATTGAATAATTCTGTCATCATACCGTAAATCAAAACATAGTCATTTTGAAGCATCAGCTGGAACCAAACGTAAGACTTGAATATGTTTGTTGACAAAACTGGGGCCCTGCTGGTGTAACAATAGCCAAATAGTGACTTTTCATGTACAGTAGCTTTCTATCCTAAACGGTGTTCCAGGGATCCAATTTTCCTGTGAGTAAAGTTTTTCTTTATTCAGTTATGAGAATATACCAAAGAAAATGTTCCCTTCTCTGACTGATCAAAAGTAGAATAGTGCCCCTTCAATTACACAAACTAGCAGATGCCATAACTATTTTCCCATCTGTCCCTGCGTTCCAATTCACATACTTTTTCTTTTTACTACACTACATACTAAAGTACAGAAGAGTTTTAGGGCCAATTGAGAGAAAAAAATCAGATAAGTTTTCATTATGTCGAGAAATGTCTAGAATAAAGACAAATACTGCTAAATTGGAGTTAGCTGGGCATCTAGTAGGTATTTTCAGTATACTACTAATTGACCTGCATGTATTGGGACGTGCTAAATCTTTTTCTGGCATACTAAATAGTATTGAAGTATGGGGATTGGAACGCAGGGTGTGTCTATTCCTGCTTACTCAATGCAGGGTGGAACTCCATCTCCCAGGGGGCGACAGGGCTCCTTCTCCTCCAGCTCGGGGCAGTCTGCTCCTCCGCCGATAGGGAACTGGCTCACCCTCCTGGTGCGAGTGCGCTCCCCCGTGGCTCCGTCGGCCTCGTTACACTGCTTGGAACACAGCGACCAGTCAGACCACTCCGTCACGTCACAGTCTTTGGTCATGACACAGGCCTGGAAGGTGACGGGCAGCATCTCCTGAGAGCACAGGCTGTGGACAGGAGGAGAAACACACAAGATACAATCAAACAAAAACCTCAAGATGGACACTTTTAATATACTTTAATCATTGAAATTAAAACATGAGGCATTTTGTATTATCGTAGCAAAGAGTACCAGGCCACAATTGCACTTGTTGGGCAGATACACACTGTTGTAACTGTTTTCCTAAACATAAAAAGTCCTTTCCCATCCGTTGCTTCTTAATGGTAAATAACTAAGAGCATAAAGAAGGTCAGAGTGGTGGGTGAAGATGTAGGTATAACTTAATTACAGGGAGGATAACGATGTTTAGTTCCCATTAAATCCTTGCCTGGCGAGACCAGCCCTGATCTGGAGTCAGCTTTACATTTGTTTTTCAATCCGGCATTTCTCCAATCTCCATGGGGGGAGGAGTGCAACCCCGTCAGTTTAGTGAAAGGCAGTACCTGATTGGTTCAAGTATATTCTTCAATCATTCCTCCAGTCAGACCGGACCCTCCTACCACTTTCCGTCCGTTAGTGGAAGGCAGTCCCTGATTGGTTCATGAAGTCGTTGACCTCAACATGGATCAACACAATGTTTGAACTGTGACAACAATATTGAATTAACTGTAACTCTATTTTTAGTAAAAAAAAATGTACTATTCCTATTTATCATCTTGACAGACATCTTCAATAAACATCCAAAGCGACAGCCTGAATTCATTTGTACATTGCTTATAGAATCAAAATTAAATGAGTCAAAACTGTGACTCCACTTTGTATGTTCATAATGTGACAATAAGCATCGTAGTGACATCACAGCCTTCACAGAAAGCTGTAGTAGATAAATAGAGAAACAAAGAAAGAGAGACAAAGAGCTAAATTTGTTCCCCAAATTAATTAATTGCCTATAATTAAGAGCTGAATAACGTGAGTGTATAATTAATTATAACATAGAGTATATGTTAAGACCCTTCCTACAGCTTTCATTTGTCTCTCAGTCAGCCAATAACTAAACATTGTTCTTTACAAACCCAGACAATTTGTTTTTTGTAACAAAATAAAAATAGAAATGGCGACTTCACAGCACCAAGGCTTTGTTTGATCTAAAGTTGAAAGACTCTAGTTTCTCTGTGTGTGTTTTGTAGCGGTTGAAAGGCCATTTTGGATAATGACACACAACAGTTCAAATCTTTCCTCAGCTGCTCCCCTGAACCTCTGTGAGCCTTCTGAAGATTCCTACACAAACAAACATGTCTGCTTTTTTTTCTCTCTTTCTTTTTATCGCAATTGTCCTGCAGCAATCAAAGTTCTTTCTTTAAAAACCCTTTCTCTGGTAAAAAGCCACAGCAGCTTGGTGTAGGTTTGACTCTTTGACTATAGTTTTTTGTTGGCCAAATATACCCTACGTTCCAAATCACATGTTTTTTTTCTTTTTACTACACTACATACTGAAGTAAAGAAGAGTTTAAGGACACAGGAGAGAAAATAAAATAAGTAAAGGAAGTTTTTTTTTTCATTATGTCGAGAAATGTCAAGAATAAAGACGAATACTCCAAAATGCAATTGGAGTTAGTTGGGCATTTATGTATTTTCAGCATACTACAATTGACCTGCATGTATTGGGACATCCTAAATCTTTTTCTGGCATACTAAATAGTAAGGAAGGAACGCAGGGATTCAACTTCAATTGCTGGCTGTCATCGTATCATGCCTACTTAACTAATTTTACCTCAGGTCATTCCGACTAGTGGATGTACAGTAAGCCCTTTCAAGATATTTCAACTGAACAGCGTCTGCTGTATGTTATACTTCCATACAGTTGCCGGCATGTTTGCTGCGTGTTGCGCCTCACTCCATGCTGGTTGATATTTGATCATATCATCATATCATCAGAAACATCATTGTTCTGAAAAATTTACTTGGAATTTCACTTGATAAACGTGATTTTTTTCTTTGCTCTTTTTTTATCAGTTGCCAAACATTCGGGCTCATCCTTAAATGTCAGTAATATTATTTATTGCAACATGCCCACCAGAATACAGAACCAAAAAGCATCATTTATTCTCACAACTTGACCGAACAACTCAGCATCCTCCTGATGCAATGCTACAACAAATTCATGCTAAACCTGTGTCTCTGATAGACAGATGTCATAATCCATATGGTTACATGGTTTATCTTGCCTAGTAATGGTAAACAAAGGTCACTGCATGCATTTGAACCAATTAGATGAAATAACATTGACAGATGCTGTAAGCTCAACCACATATCAGCTGTCACAATAAAGTATTTTATATGTACAGTATACAGCTCCGGAAGTCTGGATTTTTATTAAATCTTCATCTCTACATTACTTATTGAAAATGCTCTTAATGACAAAACATGTATCGGAATTTGGTAGAAATGTTGTCAGTAGTCTATATTGTAAAACCAAAATGTTCATTCTACTCAAACATATGCCTCTAAAGAGTAAAACGAGAGAGACTGAACATTTGGAGTGGTCTCTTCATTTTTTCCAGAGCTGTATATATAAATATATATATATCATTTTCTTTACAACTTTTATCATCTTCCCTCGACAGCTTCTTAACTTCTTAGACGCCAAAATAGAATAGCATTCCAAAATAAACATTATCCTGATGATCTTGATGATTCATAATCTTAATACTACAATAAAAACAATCAAACTTTGAAACCTTATTCTAATTTATACACCTCTTTATTTTTGTTTTTAAACACTAGATTTGGGTCCAGTGGGAGTTTATCTCTGTATAGCCCGGACACAGGCATAATTAGCACTATTATAAAATTCCCATAGTGACTAGCTCCAACTGTAATTAAACTTGACCCCGCTTGCTCCGGTCAACATTAATACGATCATCACCATCACATAAGCCTCTTTCAAGCTTTCAGTCCAGCTGTGCTTTCAGTGGCATGCAGTGACACAAATAAATAAATAAAGGAGTGAGCCCTCCTTTTTTTTAGGGGGTTTTAGATTCCAAAGTAGATATCCCATCCGGAATCATGCAAAAATAATATTCTACTACTTGAAAATGCTGGGGGATATGACAATGATGAAGTGTATAAATGATTGATGAATTTCTGACCTTCACCCAGACATTAAAAGCAAAGTCTATGATCACAAAAGACTGTAAATGGAAGCTGCTCAGTGGCCTCTATTTGAGCCGGACACACAGGCAAAGGGAGACAGAATGAGGGCATCCATCTCACACACAAAGAGCCCTGGCTCTCAGACACACCACATGGACATTGACCCCTTTGGAGAACAAACATTTATACAGAGCCTACAATCTTAGGATGGATCTCAAAGTGAAACTCGGACCAATGTGTCCAGTGTTATTAAGCTGGGAGATGTACAGCTCTGGAAAAAAGTAAGAGACCAGTCTGGATTTTTCTTAAATCTTCATCTCTACATTACTTATTGAAAATGACAAAAAACGTATTGGAATTTGCTAGAAATGTTGTCAGTAGTTTACATTATAAAACCAAAATGTTCATTCTACTCAAACATATGCCTATAAATAGTCAAACGAGAGACACTGAACATTTGGAGTGGTCTCTTCATTTGTTTCCAGAGCTGTATGCATGTACAGTACACTAAAGAAAAGATTGATGTTGAGCATTGATTCATTTAAATGGAGCAATTGTTCCTTACTGACTTTGCCACTATTACTGAGGGCCTACACTGCATCATAATGAATGATAGATAAGTAGATATCATTTACAAGTCATTTATATCATGCTATGACAGTGATGAAACCACGGACACAGTCGGCTAATTAAACTTTCATGTAGGATTATGAATGATCTCAATCAGCTCTGACTAAATATTATGAATGAATAAGTACATACGTATCTACTGTATCTTTCTTTCTATCTATCTATCTATCTATCTATCTATCTATCTATCTATCTATCTATCTATCTATCTATCTATCTATCTATCTATCTATCTATCTATCTATCTATCTATCTATCTATCTATCTATCTATCTATCTATCTATGCCAACAGGGTTTCTCAACATTTACAGTGAGTGTTACAGTATACGGTACTTGAAGCCATTGAGTGCTATTGACGGTGCATTGAGGTGGAACATAAAGCACTCGACACTGCACATCGAACAAGCCTTATCTCACGTCCAGTAAATGAAAATAAATAAACAATACACTGTCAACGAGCTAACGTCACATCTGCATGATAGGCAAACAAAGTAGGCTAGTTTTAGATTGAACATGGTTTTGTATTGTCCAATGAAACAACTATGGTTAGTCATCAGGGGATCTGTCATATCTACAGTATGCTGTTCTGCTGCTGTACTGTTTTTTCTTTTGTTTTACAAAGACATTCATTTACATTGTTTTGAATGTTTCTGAAATTCTTTCGTCCTACAACATCTGTTCATGCCAGCTTTGGTTGAAAAAACTAAAAAAAGGCACCCATGTATGAACAGACTGTGGTAAAACAAGAACATTTTAGCAGAAAAGGGAAAAACATTATTGGCCTGTCTTTGATACGATGCTAAATCCAGTATCCCACACGAAGGTTTGACAAGCTAGACACCAAATAAAGGACACACTCAGTCCTTCATTGGCATTTAAAGTTGTCACCAGTACTTTACCAGTACCTTAGCATTATCGTTATTTCATATATTTCTCAATGATTAACGCTCATGGAGAACTATTCTTACCCGAGAGCTTCGACGGCCCCACTCTTGTGCACACAGGTGACCTCTCTGGTCTGGTAGCCCACCTGCAGGGCCCAGGACTTCCCTCCAGGGCGGTTCTGACGGTTCTTGTTCCTCTTCTGCTTGATGAGTTCCCTGGT
This sequence comes from Ammodytes marinus, assembly GCF_949987685.1. NCBI lineage: Eukaryota > Metazoa > Chordata > Actinopteri > Uranoscopiformes > Ammodytidae > Ammodytes > Ammodytes marinus. The sequence continues at coordinate 26,060,396 of NC_137221.1, forward strand.
CTCAGGATCCTTGGCTTTCCCCCTCTCCCTCAACCTCTGCAGGACCTTCTCTCTCTTCTTCTCTCTCTTCTCTTTGTTCTTGGCTTTCTTCTGTCGTTTGGGCCGGTCCTCCTGTGTGGACGGCCCGTCACTCAGCCTCCTGTTGGCTCTGGCCAGCTTCCTCTCTGCTCTGGATAGCTTGTCAGCTCTGGATGGCTTGTCATCACCGTCTCTGGAACGCTTTCTACCTTCTTTGGATCTTTTGCCCCCCTCTTTGCCCTGCTTTTCCCCTACTTTAGACTGTTTCTTGCCCTTCCCGGACTCTTTGAGACCCTCTTCTGGCTGCTTCTCACCCCCTTTGGATGTCTTCTCACCCTCCCTGGGCTTTTTCTCACCATCTTCTGTGAGTAGTTTCTCACTCTCCTTGGCCGGTGTGTCGCTGCTGTCTGTGTGTGGTGGTGTGCCAGCTTGTCTGGCTGGCCTTGGCATGGGGACAGAGCAGGGCCCCCACGGTCCCACCCTGAGGCTGTAGAGGCTCTCCTCTCCATCACACGGGCCCAGCTGGCAGGACTGGAACTCGGTCAGGTTGGGGCAGGCCGATCCGCCAAACAGCGGCGGAGCCAGGACGAAGCGGATCCGGTTTTGTAAGCCAATCCCGCAGGTTTTAGAGCAGGGAGTCCAAGGGATGAACTCAGACACAACACAGTCCAGCGGACAGGGGATAAGACAGGCCTGCTCCAGACGTGGTTTGGGTTCAAAGTATTCACAGATGGCGTCCTCCGCCGGCTCGGCCTCAGCCTTCTGCACACAGCCCACCTCCCGGGTTTGGATGCCCTCCTCTCCATGTGTGCACACGTCTGGCCGCTGCGCTCCGGCGTTACGCGTCAGCACCGGGACACACTGGTTCCAGGCCCCCAGTTGCCAGTCGTACTGGTCTTTGTGCCAGTCACACACCCTGAAGCAGCTCTGTTGGGTCTCTGGCTTGTCCTTCATGATGCAGTTGTTGTACATAGTGGTCCAGCCTTCAGAGTGGGCACACCACACCGCCCGGCTCTGGCTGCCTCCAGGTCCACACTCATTCCCCATACAGCGACCCCATGGACCTGCAGAGAGGAGAGGACAAGAGAGATCAGTCAAAAGGTCACAGTGGGACTGAGAAGAGTAGCGTTCTGTTTGCTGTAATAGACTAATGCGCATCCTTCTTTCTGGAGAAATTGAATTCCAGTGTATGACAACCTTTGCCCTACTTTTCCTCCAGAAATGATAACACTTTATTTACCAGATTAGCTGAGCACATAGCGGGATTGCTCAGTAGAATTTTAAAACAAAACAAAAAAACAAACACATATGAGCAGCGACTAACTTTTATTGGCTGTTCTTAACATGTATCTCTGTTTCCGACTGACTGCATGGTTCAACTTCCACCACACATACAGTCATTGTTTAAGTGAGTGCAAAGTTTTCATAACGATAAGCTTGCAATGCTGAGACCTTAAGTTGTAATAAAACCAGAATGATGTTTTTACAGCAGCTGTAGAAGGCAATGCACCTGCAATCGTGAATGGAAATAACATGGCATTGCTAGAAGACCATGGCCATACTAAGCTAGTCAAATTTCTCTCTGTTAGTTCCACATCAAATAGGCTGTCAAGAGTGGATAACTAAGGCAATATAAAGTGAGTTGATGTTTCATAGTCAGCCTTTGGACGAACCATTCCACAGGACACTAATCAATTCCTGGCATGAAAAACAACAAAATGTACTACTTCACAGAAAGGGAATGTTATTTATAGTTCTAAAGTGCTCCTAAGGACAACACTGCTGCCTTTTCCACATTGTGTATCTGAAACCCAAGTGCTTCTGCATGCAATAATATTGCCCTGACACATACACACTTACTGGTAAATCACTCTCTTTCAATACTGCACTCGCACTGGATTTTATGCGAAAGCAATTATAGGTCTAAGCAAACATCGACTTTCAGCTCAAACTCTGTAGCAGATGCAGAGGCTTAGAACAGCTGAGGACTTAATCAATTATACAGCAGTGACATAGAAATGAGCTGATGTGAGAAACGGTGTAACGGTGCATATCATTAGCATTGTCTGGTGTGACAATGCTAGGAAAACCTTCGGACTCAGCAAAGCATCCCTCGCACACTAATGATGTTTCTAGCAGTTAGTTAATATCAGAAGAGTTGGGGAAAAGTGGGATTTTAATCTTTGAATTAAGGATTCAATATCTAACCTTTTTTTAGATAGTAAAATAATAAAATGTGTGTTATAAGTCATACTTGTATTAGTTACACCAACAAAAATGTAATTGTGCATTTTGAAACCTGTACTGTAGCACTAAATGAGGCCATGATGTTTGTTTTCATGGGCCTCTTAAGAGCCAGCCCATCAACAACAAAAAAATCGTAAACAATATTAGAACGTATATTTCTTGTAAATGTGTACAATATATATATATATATATATATATATATATATATATATATAGGGGAAGGTGGGGTGATTTGTGCAACTTTTTACTCAAAGTGATTTTAAAGTGAGGCCTTGACAGTTATGTCTCCAACTCAAATATGTACATATATTTCAGGATGTTGTGCATCCCTGGCAATAAAAACTTTGGATCTGGAATAAACTGTTTAAGAAATATAGCTTTCGGAAAAAAAGTTGTCTTGTCGCACAAATCACCCCAAAGTCACCATCATCATCTTTCTGGCCATCTGAACTCTCATAAGTGGTGTCGTTAAGTGGAATTGAGATGTCACTCTCTTCTGAGCTACTGTAGACAATCACTTTCTTTTGGTGACCAGCGTATACAGCCATGCCACTGGCACAACTCTCAGAAATGTGCTTTGCACTAGTTGCTCCGTGCTTGTGGAACCAACTGCCACCTGACAAATGTGATTCCCCCTACATTTCTGCCTTTAAATCAAGGCTCAAAACCCATATGTACACCCTGGTGTTTCCTCCCCATTAACCTCTGCACTACTTACTTACCTCTGCACTACTATCTGTGTTTATGTGGATGTATGGGCTTTACGTCTTTTATTTTGGTTATTGTTATTTTACCTTCATTGTTTACCTACTGAATGCACTATGTACAGCACTTTGGACAGTGCAAACTGTCATAAATGTGCTTTTATAAATACATTTTACTTACTTACTTACTTATAACTCACCCAGGCCCTTGCGCACAAATCACCCCATCCCCAGAATTTTGGATAATAGGCATGATGCAGCAATTTAGGGTTGACATTGTGCTAACTATATAGACTCAAAGTGTAGCATACCAAAGCACTAAAACATGTGTCAAATGTTTTCAAACGTGTCTATAATTGTTCAGACACAATAATCAAAAAACCTTGATCATGGAAATTTTACTTTGAAAGGCAAAACACAGTTTTTTTAGCTTAAATGTGCTTATATCTTATTCCTTGTGTCTCCCTTCTTTACAGGATGAGTCAAATGGATGGCTCTTCTTAAATATGTGGTCACATTTCCAATTTCTTCCACGGTTTTCTAGAAACAAGGGGTTTTGCAACTTCCAAAATGCACAAATCACCCCACCTTCCCCTATATATATATATATTATTATTATTATTATTATTATTATTATTATTATTATTATTATTATTCCACACTGCAAAAGATAAACACAAAACGAAAAAAGTGTATTTTGGCACCAATCACTCTCCATAGGATAGATAATATATCTAAGATATGTTGGGAGACATGAACTGCGGACACATTCCAAAAACGTCACCTAGATCATTCTAAAGTAAATAGCTTCCTGCCCATGTTGACCTCTTGGTCAATACATAGAGAATGTTGCTGCATTGATTTAACTATACAGAGCCACTTCATAATGCCTGTTGTATATGGCTGAATGAAGGCATCTTAATCACAGTAGAGCAGAAGTGGGTCATTACTTCCCATCAGCAGCAACCAGGCATGGCCGAGGAACATACCAGGGGCTTTGAGGGACTGACTCCAGGGCTATGTGTCATGAAGGTCTAAGAAGTCAAACTGCAGTTAGTCTGTCAATATTCAATATCTTTGCATTGGACATTTTTTAATTGGCTGAAAAACTACTACATAACATCAGGCTTATATCCTCATAGTGTATATAGGCTACATTATATACATTGTATACATAATATTTGTTGTATGTTTTCCTTTGCGCTTGAGGATAAAGCCAGGAGGTGACCAAAGTCAGTAGGCTTCATCCTCGGGTAATCTTGATTGTCTGTATAAAAAAAGGAAAAAATTCATATTTCATCGCAACACATTGAATTAATCAATTGAATGTGGATGGTCAAACAACAAACACTGACTGCTGCTGCTGAAGTGGTTTAAAAAAATAGAATTTGATCAAAGTCACAATTGCAATAATAATTTGTGTCAAGATGAGTGATCCGCTACTCAGTGTCTGCACACAAACCCCTCTGGATCAGATGAAAAAGGGGGCAGAGCTGTAAACCGTCTATCACCGGACAATGCAGTAATTTATCGTGTTGAGAGCTTTATGGTTCCACTCAATAAAGTTGAGATACAGCAATGAAAATGTCAACGGGAGGAAGCGAGCAGGGGCTGAATTAGCTTACAGCTGCAAGGCAGAAGGTCCCCGATCAATACAAATCAATGGAGGGAGCAAGAAACTGGCCCAGACACAAGAGACAGCTGCAGTCATAGATCTCACTCGTTGCCATTATCCTCCTGGGCTGGAAGTGAGAGGAAATAGACCACCGGAAGAATAGGATTTCTCAAGCACACACACCGCCTATTTAATGCAACATTTAATGTAGCTTTAAACCGCGTCAGTGATGTGATGGAAAGGTCAGTGATTTAAAGCATCAGCTGATGTTAACCTGGTCTAAAATAGTAAAAAATCAATCAATTTGATATCATAGGTGGGTGTCCTTAATACGCTTTTACAAAAATCTGATTAAAATGAAATGTTCATAAATGGTTTTAAACTACAACAAAACTACTGCCTTTGACAAACATCTTTAAGGATGTGGACTAAATGTGTGTTTTTGTCTAAATGAATGCTTTCAGAAGATAACACGCTTGGCTGGACTACGTAGAGCGTTAACATTCCCAGAGTCAATACAAAAACAGCACTGCCAATGTTACTCTTAACTAGAAAATAAAATAACATATACATGAACATGCCAAACTCTAGGTCCTAGAACAGTGGATGTTCTATAGGACCGAGAGAGAGAAGATAATGGAATTCCCCAGAGGTCTAGGTTTTAAAAGGGATTTAGGCACAGAAACAACTGAATAGAGCAGAACAATCTTGATCTTTGAAGGAAGTAAATGATGTATTCACAGCTGTGACATAGTCTTTAATATCCACTTTCCCCAGATAAGTCTACTTAATAGCCATCAGGCCACAGGGTTAGGAGAAAGCCTTTTCTTTCTTAACAGCCTATAATCCCTTCTCTGTACCTTGCAAGGCAAACAGAGAAAAGGACAAAATGAGATCTGTGTGAAATGATGAGAAATAATGGGATTGCTATTTGTGAATGCATCCCTACCCTGCCACCCCCAGACCTCCCACCTTGGCCTCAATACAGCTTGTCTCATATGGTGCCAAACCCAAGATTGGCATTGGCATTTACAGGGATAATGGAAACCAGTGTGAGACGTGCATCCTTCCAGTGGATTTTTGGATGAAAAGAAATGAGAGCAGCAGCGGACAGTCAATCTGTATTCATATGTTGAACACATGACAATGATAAAAAAGACAGTGAAAAGGTCACGGATTTACTATTAACTACTGGATGCCAATATGTCCATAACTTATAGTATATTCTTACTCCAGCTGGAATCCTGATAAGAGGCCAAGCCAAGAAATGATTGGATCCTTTCAAATATTATCTTACCGGAAACGTTCTTAAGGTACTTCTATTTGGTTTCATTTACAAACAGCACTACAGACTACTGCAGCACACTTGTCAACACATGTAGGCTACTGTCTGCCAACACTACCCAACACTGACAATGATCAAGTTTGCTATACAGTCTTACTATGACTCGGGGAAACATAGCATCTCAAGGCCCCATATTCTGCATTGAATTCTTAATACACAGACGTTTACCAACCCAATGACCCTAATGGACCTAAATGGTCTCAGCCCGCCCCGTGGATGCTTCTCTGTGTGCATTACAGAGTTCTTCCTGGCAGCTCTCACAACGTTAGGATTGCCAAAGCCCACAGGCTCCAGGGGGAAAAGCAATCTGTTACTGATATCACTGCACACTTACAAGCTACAGTCACTTATCATGTCTCCTCCAGCCCTCTCCGTCTCTCTGTTCCTCTTCGTCGTTCTTTCTCCTACTCTACTTTGTTTACCTGCTCTACCTTTTCTTGCGCTCTTATTTTTGGTGATTCCATTGTCCTTATTTATTAAGTTTGTTATTTTTGCTCATCATTTCATAGTGCACAATGTTTTAGACACTGCAGATCAGATGTTGATGAAACAAGGCCAAAACATGCATCTCAGGTCAAGTAGCCAACTTTCCTCTTGTCTATGTGGCATTCTACACTTATATGACTGTAGCATTAGGATAGTATGAACCCATAACCTCCAGGTTATACAAAAGAAGAACAACTACTCTGAGTAAAAAATTATATGAAGCTTAATGTTGTTTTGTTATGCTAGCAATACATTGTTTGCTTTGCTTATATCAAGATAGCACAACTTACTGTACAATATAGTCATTTGTCTTCAATGAGATTTCACAGAAGCTATTGGTAAAGCAGCTAGCCTTGATGTGGCATAAGTCTACAGAAAACAGGACCCTCTTTCTATCAATGCTTTCATCCATATCATTGTAGCCATTGCCTCACATTGTGGGGAGCAGTGTTTCATATCATCCCTACATCTGTTTTGACCAATCTTCTCCACCTTGCCTTTGTATTTCAGGGCAGAGCGTTGGCTGCACATGGACTCTGGCAGAGTGCCTCTGTGCTTTGATCTACACACGGTTTGATCAAAAGAAGAGCTGGTGTGTGTTTGTTCCCAGGGTCACCAACCACCACCTGCCGGTATTAGGGAATGTACAGCACACACACACACACACACACACACACACACACACACACACACACACACACACACACACACACACACACACACACACACACACACACACACACACACACACACAAACAAACACACTCACACACTATCAAACTGTATCAGTCTTCCAAACACAGCTGCACAAAGTGAACAGGATTTGGACGATTTGTAAGACCCAAACCTCACACTGTGAGAAGGCTTAACCAAGCATTACAGTATATTCACAAAGGCAGTGAACGCCAATCCGAAGACAATCCATGGTGTTTAAAGCAATGTTTATTTTGTAACCCCAAGACCATGGTGGTGTGAATAATAACCCAGCTCCATGTCGCTGGCTTTATTAGATAAAAGGTTTGTAGCATACAGCAGAGTCTCAAACAGACCAGTGTTTCATGCATCTTTCATAAGCCCTTCTTGTCAGAGTAGCGAAGCCATCCCCTTTCAGGAAGGGACATTACACGGCTCATTTGGGGTGTCGCGTTAGAACATGGAAAACAGCTTCACTCCACGACAACAGAGCAGAGCGTGGCTGCTTGGTAAATGCAGGGTTTGGCTCTATACGGATATGGAAACATATGCCTGAAGCTATACACAAGCAGATGTTTTTACTATGGGTCATCATATTATATGACAGTTGGATTGAAGCCATTTTGGAATGCAGCTGCTGATATGTATTTTTTATTCACGCAAGGTAAACAACCTTGAGAGGCGTTTCAGTACCATGCTCATTGGAACCTCCATAGTCAAGGTCACATATCAAGCTAATTGTCAGGTTCAAAATTGTAATTTGGGTTTCTACTAGAAACTGTTTATATTTCTCACAGAATATAAATGCCAGTTAGATTCAGGGGTATCTGGGGGCGTGGCTTATCACAGGTGGAGGTAGTGCTAAGTTAGTTTGGTAATGGGGGGCGTACATACATTTTAATTTTAAGGACACTGAAATTGATTTAATTATCTATTTTTTTAAGTGTCCTGGAACCAAGGGTGTTTTACAAGCTGTCGTAGATTATATTTCGCTCCATCATGCGAACATATACAGTAAAAAGAATCAGCACTACATTTGATTGGAACATCCCTCTCTTCAGGCTTAATGCATTTCACCTGCAAATTTCATTCTGGAATAAATCTTTTTCTGCAAATATTATACAATTTATTTTATTATTTCTTTTATCCACAAAAATCTACTTTTGAATATGTTTTTGGTGGGAAAACAGGCCATCCTAGCCATTGTCTTACTGGTTCTATGTGGCCTGTATTGGCTTGTCTTGCCTCCATAATGTAAGGAGAAGCCAGTGATTGTTAAACATATGCGTAACCAACCAACCAACCATGTCTGCATTTTAAGGTACGCTTCTAAAATTACAAGACCCAAGTAACATGTGTTCAGGCACTCATTTCTTTACATAAACACATACACGCGTGAGAACATATCATCATTATTCAGTTTGAAAGAAAATTGGCAAACACTGCAATACGGCATTCAATCATCAATGCAAAACTGGCTATTTACAACCTCAAAAAACTGTCTGCTTTTATAGTAGAAGTAAAAGTCAAAATGAGTATACCTAAAGTATATGGGTTTTAAACACATTAAAAGCAATGCACCAGCCACACATATAGTATATAGTGATAGAATGCTTGTTTGGTTGATCTTTTGATGTTGAACACAAAAGCTGAACAAGGTGAAAACAACTACTATTTTTAGGTCAGACCCTCTATTGGCTCTATTGCTTCTTTTAAAAAAAGAACCGACATTGTGCTCCGGTGTTGTGCCGACCTGCGTATATCAGTGGTGGATCTTGTTATGTGAGCAGCAACACAGCTATACAAATGGGGGAATTGTGTTATACTTGGCTTGGTTGTTAGAAAACATCCTCTATTCTGTCATGTGGAAAACATTTGAGAAGCATCACTGGAATGAGCCCGGAGCAAAAAGACCACGGATACACACAAGCACAGAGTCTCTAAATGCGGCAAAAGCACCACATGAATGAATAGAAAAAGAGGAAAGACATGCAGTGTTCTATGGCTGCAGTGTGAGCAGTCTGAAAAGGTTTCCACATATTAACAATAATAATAGTTTCAGTCATCTCACTTCACCCCACCTGTCTCCCATGTTTGGTCACTGTCTTCTTATGTTTCTTAGCAGGGTGTAATTGTAAACAGAATTTCGATGTTCTGAAACATGTGCAAGGACAAAATAAAGTTGATTGATTGATTGATTGATTGATTGATTGATTGATTGATTGATTGATTGATTGATTGATTGATCGATCGATAACTAGAAAAAAACTACTGCTACAACAATTTTTTCTGAAGATGAGTGCCGAGTTTGAGGCTGATTGGACAGTTGATGAAACAGTCATGATATTAGCAGCAATGTGCTTTCATTACTAATATAAGAGCATGCACTTAATAATAATAATGTCATTACAAAATCATTTTGAATAATGTAATCAACAAATAAACATTTTTTTATTAATAAGATAATCAGAGTTGACTGTTTTTCAACATTGGGTGCTAAAAGAAACAAGAGTGTTTGATAGATAAACGTATAATAAGTACAAAAGCAGGTGAAATTGTCGTAACATTATAAAATATAAAAAATTGCTAGAAATCTCAGCGAGCAATATAGTTCCTATTTTATGAATGACGACCTTGTGAGTATGTGTGAACAGACCCTTTGAGACAAATAAACCATGCTTATAGTAAACGCTCCCTGTGCCATTGCAGACATTCTTCATCTGAGCTTATACCCTGCATTCCAAATCACATACCCTTTCTTTTTACTACACTACATACTAAAGTACAGAAGAGTTTAAGGGCCACAGGAGAGACAAAAAAATCAGATAAGGAAGATTTGTTCTCATTATGTTGAGCAGGTGAAATTGTCGTAACATTATAAAATATAAAAAATTGCTAGAAATCTCAGCGAGCAATATAGTTCCTATTTTATGAATGACGACCTTGTGAGTATGTGTGAACAGACCCTTTGAGACAAATAAACCATGCTTATAGTAAACGCTCCCTGTGCCATTGCAGACATTCTTCATCTGAGCTTATACCCTGCATTCCAAATCACATACCCTTTCTTTTTACTACACTACATACTAAAGTACAGAAGAGTTTAAGGGCCACAGGAGAGACAAAAAAATCAGATAAGGAAGATTTGTTCTCATTATGTTGAGAAATGTCAAGAATAAAGACGAATACTCCCAAATGCTATTGGAGTTAGTGGGGCAATATGTATTTTCAGCATACTACAATTGACGTGCATGTATTGGGACATCCTAAATCTTTTTCTGGCATACTAAATAGTAGGGAAGTATGGGGATTGGAACGCAGGGATATATTTGATGAAAATGACTTGTTCATACTATTGATTCTGAAATCCTGACTGACCTTAGAAGGAAAACAGAGGGTATATAGAGCATGTATGTCGACTCACTGGGACTCATCAGTATGCTTCCCATACAGTCAAGAATGAACACATATAGAGATAAGTCTTTCTCACAAGCAGAAAAACACATGCTAGTTATCTGACTAAATGTGCCAGAGTGACTGGGGGACTGATAAGGGCACATTTATCTCAAGGCTTTTCAAAAGGATTAATTACAATATGCTTACCCACTCCCAGACACACAGGAAAACAACACACATACCACGGCTAGAATTAGTAATTTATATTCATGCAGCAAGCAATACAATATGCTACTACATGACGGCACAGTTTTAAAGGAGCTTTATTTTCAAGACTTGGTTTTATACGCTGTGTTAACCTTAAGCTGGAAATAAGCATCTGTCCTGTATTGTGCTATTTAGTACCAAATTTAACAGACTCGGCTGCCTGTCAAGATTTTGCAATGCACTAAAACATTTTGTTCACTGCATATTTTTTTATTCTTGTCATATAGAAAGCTGCTAACAGAGGAACACAACTGCATTGAAAGTTAATATAATGACAATCACATTTCATTTGCATATTACTTTTTATTGTAGTATGGCAACGGGAATCGCCCAGGTGGTTCAATCATACCTCAACAGCTATTAGAATTTCCAATATTGCACTTTCTATTCCTTATGTATTGTTTCTAATATCAATACATGTAGAATGGTACCCTATTCACCTAAGTGTCTGGCCTTTGTGAGTTGTTATTTCCCAATATGAATGTGTTAAGGTATATTTAAAAAAAATAAAAAAGTTGAAAAGGTGTTGCATTGCTGTTGGATGATCTCCTAGCGATAAAAAAAACAAATCAAATATGAAGAAGCATTACTATGCTTTGAGTGGCTCCCGACCTTATCAAGACAAACCGGAGGGGCCGGGGCTGGGCTGAGCTTGATCTGAAAGGAAATAGCAGCCGCGAGCGAGGGATGAGGAAGAGGGATGGACACAACACAGAGAGTGGGTGGAGAAGTAGAGAAGATGACCAATGGGCTTGACAGAGAGGAGAGATAGCTAGGGTGACTCTGCCCTTTAAGATGAAAGGCATTAGTCAGCCCCGGACCAAGGGAGTTGGAGATGCCTCTAACATGATTGGATTTGGCTGGGGAACATGGGGAAGTACACTCCCTAAGGAGGGATGGGGGGGGGGGGGGGCTGCAGGAGAAAAATGACAAGACTGACGTGCGTGCTTTTGAGCCAGAGGGGGTATGTTTGTCAGAGAAGTTTGGTGGCTGCGGTTGTTGGCACCAGCTTTGCTATCAGGCCTGGTTATTATTCTATTATTAACAGTCCAGAAGTCTTAAAGGTGCAGTCAGCGATTCTGGAGAATGCTTGTTGCCAAAATCACTCTGGTTGCGTTCCGAATCGCATACTCTTTCTTTTCTCTATTCTACATACTACATCCGACGATAAAAATAATCTAGTTAGGGTGCAGTAGGCATACTATTGGGACATACTTTACTCTCTTATTTCATCATAACATTGCACCTTGATCTTGCCTCTTGCTTTTATATCCGTCGCATCCCGTTTGTTTTCATATGTAGGCTTTGTCGATGTGACGTCACTTCACGTGCGCAATGGATTGTGGGTCAGAATCGCCCAAATAGGATGCAATCTTGGCCGCATGAAGTAGGACATCCGGGTACTTCTAACCATCCTAAATCTGGCCTCAAGAATCGGGACATCCTAAATCTTTTTTCCACATACTATATAGTAGAAAGTATGCGATTCGGAACGCAACCTCTCTCTCAAAATCAATGAATATCTTCTCCTCATGATCCATGCTACCCGTCTGTACTGTGTGTTCGTTGATAAGAAAAAACAATCCAGTTTTGACATACTGTCTATAGGCTCTGTAACCTGGTATGTAAACAAAGGATAGGTAAAGAAAAGGGGGGGGGGCAACCGTAGCTACCAACATGCCCATTTACAAGGCCTAGGCTGTGTATTCACACTAAAATGTAGTTCAGCGCACACACGGCATGTATACAGTAATTTAGCAAGCTGATCCTGAGGAGATATTCACTGATTTTAATAAATTAACAGATTTTGACAACAAACATTCTCCAGAATTGCTGACTGCACCTTTAACTAACTAAATAGTTTCAGCATGATCTCACTGTAGAGCACATGTTGTATAGTAACGTTGGTACTGAACATACAATGGAGTTTTCCAATCAGAATCATCCAATGTCTATGTACTTGTCGGATGATGAGGTGGATGGGTGTCACATGGGTGTCAGTTACAACACAATTGCCTCACAACGCCCTAGCAGGGGGTATGATTTGATTTGCATCCTATTTCAACACCATTTATTATTGAGCTGCACTGTGGCAATGCATTGTGGGAATGGCTTTTTGGAATGCAATTAAGAGGGTTTTGTTAGAATATTAATGAGTGATAAAGAGCAGTATCTACATCCATGTAAATGATGTACTGAAGAAGAAGGATAGGCAAAGGACTTGTGTCTGCCTACTTGAATTCATTCCTTAACATAGACTAAAAGCAACACATTCTAACTAAGGAAGAAACGTGTTGAAAGGGTGTGAAAGCAGAACTGCTACTCGTTAGCCTCATAGCATAATTGCCTAAATCATATTTACTCTACTCTACTTTTACTCTACATCTACTCTATTCTACATCTACTCTACTCTACATCTACTGTTAGCCTAATAGCATAATTGCCTAAGTCATATTTTAAGGGTTATAGAGTAGGGTAAAGTAGATGTAGAGTAGAGTACTGTAGATGTAGAGTAAAAGTAGAGTAAATATGATTTAGGCAATTATGCTATGAGGCTAACGTACTGCTAAAGAAGTTATTGCTCCCGATACACGGCTCAGATATTTAGGAATTGCAATGGAAAGATAAGATATTATTTGTCACCAGACCTGTTTATAAATCTTGTTATATGTGCATTAACCGTTCAAGGGTTCGATAAATGTCAATAACTGGAAGGTAAAGACGTTTCCTTAGATATGCTCTTTTATAAAAACCATCAAACTGCAAGAGCACATCGGACTGAACACAAACTCTCTTCACGCATGCCAAGCTTCACGTGGCGAATGGATATCTGGTGAATAAAAAGTGCAGAGTAGACATTTAAAATCACCTCATGGCTGTTATGTACGCAAGCAGCAGACTTAGCTAATGAGTTGAGCTAAGCCTCCAGTCCACTGCAAAAAATTATTCAAACTAAAAATAATAATAAATGGAGTTTTTGGGATGACCAAATCAAATAAGTATGTATGAATGTGGGAGGCTTTTCTTTTTTCTATAATCTTTTTCCATTAGTTTAGCCCTCCATCATGTGATAGCCACCATAAGTCAGTTGAGGGGGCGGGTTATTAAAAAATGAATATCAGGGTTCAGTGAATGGAGGTCAATGCCACTCTCTTTTGAGCTCAATAAAAGCTTAATAAAAGGCGCTAAACAATCAGGTAAAGGGGCATATTAAGAAATCAGTAGATTATTAAATCCAAATGTTTAATGTTCAAGCAGGTGAAATGATGAACAGGGAATTTAAAGCGGCAGGAGAGGAGGTGAAGGGTAGAGACAGACACGTGCCATTTAAAAAGAAAAGCCTCCTGCATACTGGTGTGGAACAAAGGGTGGCAGGGCTGATGGCTGTGTGTGTGTGTGTGTGTGTGTGTGCGTGTGTGTGTGCGTGTGTGTGTGTGTGTGTGTGTGTGTGTGTGTGTGTGTGTGTGTGTGTGTGTGTGTGTGTGTGTGTGTGTGTGTGTGTGTGTGTGTGTGTGTGTGTTGGGGGGAGGAGGGGGGATGGTAGGGGCAGGTTGCTTAAATGTCACTGGCAGTGAGGTGAGATGAGACAAAGGATAGAAGGAGGCTGGATGGGGAGTGTGCTCACTAAGGCATTGCAGGAAAACATACATATTCTTTTGTCCTATCAGAACGTCAATATTCATGTTACATAATTGATTTATGATTTTTTTTGTACTTCATGCAAAAACATTCAACTGTCAATTCTAGATATATTTGTGTGTATTCTGCGTCCACAACATGTCTTCTTTTATACAAGTAAAAGATCAAAGGTGTTTATCTGACTGAACATTGTGTGTGTGCACTATTCTGAAGGTTATTAGAAGGATTTGTTCATACAGTATGTTGTTAATCTATGTGATTTACGATACCTTTTGAGCTGACATTTGTACATCTGTAAGTTGCAAATGTTCACCTGTCTAACCGTAAGGAGCAAGACTTAGGAAGTACCCATGTGTTTGTTTGTTTGCATCAAGATGAAACAAAAAAGCAGTACAGTATCTCATTATAGCACATTATTCAGGATTACCATAATCTTTCATCTTATCATTCTACCATTGTGCATCATTGTTGTGTCCATTACGCCCAGGTTGCGTTCCCCCTAGGAAATACACTGATCCCTGTCAGGGTTCATGGAAGATAAAAACACACACACATGCTTTTTTACACTATCAGTAACAGCCAAACCGAATCATGCGTTGTTAACTCTAGGGATGGCACAGGCTATAAGTGTTGCAGACAAGAACACAAACCAGGAAGATATGAAATCTAGGAAAAAATCTGTTTGGATACAGAAAACAGGGATGATCAAGTCTACAAAGCCATTTTATATATAGGTTTAAAATAGACAGTGAGTTGAGTATCCTGTGTGTGACTAAGCTGACCTTACTTCTTCTTTAGAACCCATGAACGAGTTGATAGTTGATACAGATGAGAGTTCAATTAAAAGGCAAATTCACAGCAATAGAAAAGAGGGAAGTTTGGACAGTGAGATCAGCGGCAGCAGATTAAGAATAAGCGTCTCTACAGTAGTTGTGAACAAGGATTACACTCAGATTAAGTCAACAAGATGAAGCGTTATGTCAAGAGGGCATATGGTGCCTTTTAGACAAACATACAGTATACACGTATAGTAACAGACACTTATTATGAGATAACTCTATTGATGCTGTCAAAAAAGGAGATGGGTATTTGATATTTCGCAGCTTTGCCCTGTTATACTATCTGAGTATTTCCCACACTGCAGCGGTGTGTGTTCATTTACTCAGGACATGGCAGCTTCAGGCTCAGTAGTACTGACTTCAGACCTCTGGGCATTCCAGTACATCTGTTTTTGAATTTAGTTGTATATGTTTTATATCCAGTCTATGGTTCGTATAAGACATGGTCCTAGGTCCCACATTTTCAAAATTGACGACAAGGTATTTCTGCACAATGTGTGTGCTGCCATGTCTGAAGTTCCCGATTTTCCGCATACAATCAAACGCAGCATGCATGCCTGGGCGAGTGTCACTCTGCCAACAGTGTAGCATACAGACTCTCTCTGTCTGTACTTCTCATAACTTCTGAGTCACAATGTTGGATCAGAACACACAGAGAAAGCATTCTGCAGGTAAGAACTGCCAATCTACTGACTCCATACAGTCAATAATGTTTTGGTTTTAAAAGAATCTATGGTCCAGAAGTGACTGCAACTACATTTACAACCACTAAAAATGCAAAAACAACTGCTTAAACTAATGATACATAGTGGGACGTTTATGTGGGGTTGAATTAGCCCCACTGCCATCATGTTTAAGAGCCAACTCTCTTTTAGTGGAAAAAAAATCAACACTTTTTGGCGTTTCTATTCATTTGCCTTTTTCCAAATGTAAGAAAGGCAAGGGATAAAGTCACACATTTGAGAAGTGTAAATGTTGCTGCCAAAGAGTAATAGTAAGAATGACTATTTTGAATCCAAAAAAAGGGAGTGATACGTAAGACATTACAGGTTTGGGTTAACAATGGTATTGACAGACAATAATCTGCAGTGTTTCCCCTAGAATTTTTTTTAGGCCCGGTGGTAAGAGCTGATAAAGAGTATGCGTGCCGCGTGCGTACCAAATTTCTAGAAGAAATTGACCAAAACGAACCCCATTTGGGATGAGCCTCTTTTGACAGCCTGTTAAAAATGAGGGCATAGGGTTATACTTTCACATTCAGTACGTTTGTACATGTGGTGTTTCTCACAGGATGTTTAGATCCTGCTGGGTGAGAATGGACATTCTAGGGGGTCTGGGGGCATGCCCCTGCAGAAGAAACCTTATCCTTTTTAAAGTTAAATGCATCAATCTGGTGCACTTTGAGAGGCAAAATCTGATTAATTCTGTGCTCTGTAAACAACATATGTCCTGCCTATAACTATTTTCTGTAATAATTTGGAGACACAAGCCACGTAAACTATTGAAGAAAAACACATGGATTTAAATTAAAAAAAAAATAAACACTAAGATCTAATATAGACAGGTCCTGTTTAGACTCATTTCTGGAATAATCTGAATCACCTCACCTTGAAGATAGCCTATTGAAAAATGTTCTTTATTTTTTTTTAATGCAAATAGCCTTGTTGAAAATAAATGAATTAACATAGGCTACACATCATGATTAGCCTATCAACATGTGTGCTACATAAGGCAAATTCCCTATTCCGACCATTATATTTCATCTAGCCTATTTCTCAATTTAAAACATAGCCTACAAATAAAGTAGCATTGAAAATACAAAAACATAAAGCTTGTAGGCCTACAATAGCCTGCTGTTTTCAAGATAACTTGACAGTTAAAACAATAAATAAATTAATATGTCCCTTGAAAATAAATTAATGCTTTTCTGAGAAGAATGTCAAAGGCAGTAGCAGTGAGGCACTTCTGTAAACTTACTGAAACGAGTGCATGCCGTTTTTTTCAGCGCTGTCTCTGCTGTTGATATAGATTGGTTGTGTTGCCACGGCGACGTAGCGATTTTAACTTTCTAAACTTTGCGCAGCACTTTTTCCTGTTCAACGTCCCTGTTACTGAGTCCTTAGTATCTCCATAGAGCAGCCGCTGGTTTTATTTTCGCCACTAGATCAACGTTTGCTTGCTAGTCATGCTCCTGCTCATTGGCTTCCGTGTTTTAACAAGTGCGCACCCGCACCGAATACAAACGCGCCGCGCGCAGACACACATACACACACGCAGACACACAGATCAGCTGATGGGATGATCAGACGAGAGGTTGTAAAGACAGGCGCACACGAGGGGTAGACCGACAGTGCCGCGCAGACGCTCGCATATTATAATTACGGAATCAATGAAAAATTGATAATAATTTTTTTTTTTTTATTATTATTATTTTTTAAAGTTAGGCTGCTGTTGGCCTGGCGGGGGGTCCCGTTGGCCTGGCGGCCCCGCCAGGCCTGTACAATGGTAGGGGAAACACTGATCTGCAGACAGAACTGTCCGTCCCTCTGTGCTTTGAATACTAATGATCGGCAAATGAACAAGCAAGGTCACAATGCCGTTAGTTGCTCTGAATCAACATTGAAATCCAATCCTAAAAAAAAAGCTGTGAATATTCATCAGGGCAGCTCTGTCTGCCTGCCAGGCGGAGATGAGGGCACGCTCGGCTCACTGAGCACAGCGGGGTGGAGACATTGATAACGGAGGATTCCCCTGCATAGCTGGAGACACACCAGCAGCACCCACAGACAGACAGAGCACCCAGGGGCTTGCATAGTCCACACACACACACACACAAGACATGTCTTCACTTAATGGAAAGCTGCTTTGACAAGATTTAAAGTTGAGGTAAGCAATCCAGCAGAATGGTTGTTGACAAAATCACTTTTTGTGGCGTATGTCAATATCTCCTCACAGTCTGCTCTGTAGAGGATATTCACTGCTTTGGCAAAACAGTGATTTTGTCAACAAACATTCTCCAGAATCTCCGACTCCACCTTTAAAATTCAACTCGTAGTTCTTCAATGGACTAGATGAGAGATGGATTTGTAAGGCTCACTCTGCTAGGCCGCTGAGAGTGCCCGGAAGGATGAATATTTCACTGTTTATGTTTGACAAGCTCTCAGTTATTGCCTAACAAGAGAGAGGTGGCAAAATCAGTTTTTTTTTTGCATTTCCACTCTGTTTGAAGTGGAGTGCTCCCCCGGGCTGCCTCTGCTCTATATGTGAATAGATTGATTAAAAAGAGGAGTATTTCCTCTGGTGAATTGCAGAGACTCAGGAAATATATGAAGCAGCATCTCTCCTGGTCACATTCTGCTGCAAGGCCCATTAGTTTGAGATATTGTCTGTGTGTGTGTGTGTGTGTGTGTGTGTGTGTGTGTGTGTGTGTGTGTGTGTGTGTGTGTGTGTGTGTGTGTGTGTGTGTGTGTGTGTGTGTGTGTGTGTGTGTGTGTGTGTGTGTGTGTGTGTGTGTGTGTGTGTGTGTGCGTGAGTGAGTGAGTGAGTGAGTGAGTGAGTGAGTGAGTGAGTGAGTGAGTGAGTGAGTGAGTGAGTGAGAGTGTGTGTGTGTGTGTGTGTGTGTGTGTGTGTGTGTGTGTGTGTGTGTGTGTGTGTGTGTGTGTGTGTGTGTGTGTGTGTGTGTGTGTGTGTGTGTGTGTGTGTGTGTGTGTTAAGCAGACAAGCTTGGAACATAATTATATATAAATGTTTAGCCTCCACCAAGAACAGTGTATGTCGGACTGTTTGTTTTCTTACTGTGAGTAAAGGTTGTTTTACTCAATTCAATACACGCTGTGTACTTGTCATATTCCTGTCAGTATTAAATGCCTCTGTGGTGGAGACAGAAATCTGAAGAATAGAACTGAAAGATTTTAATTTCCCTCAAACGCACATCAATATATAGTAAAACCAGAGACCCTTATCATTTTGGCGTCGTCTCTTAATTTATCCCCAGAGCTGTATGTTTGGAAGCAGGCTAGAAAATGGAGACCAAAACCAATGTAAACATACTACATGCATGTATAAAAGAAAGAGCCACTTAAGATAATCACGCATGTTCTTATACATGCAATCAAAGAGAAGTATCCTTTCAGCTTTGCTCAACAGAAAGAAAAGTTATAATAATTATATAAAGTCTATACAAGGATGCATCTGTTCTATTCAATGTGTTAAAAAAAGACAGCCTGCATGCTCATTACTATCAATAGCTAAACATTAGTTAGTGACTATTACACCTTTACTTGAAGTCTTATGTGTCATTTTGTCTATATAACGATATTTGAGTAGGTTTTGTAGCAGAGGGTGCGGAAAATAAGGCCAGTGTTAATACACAGCTAAGGTACTGTAAACGGGCATGTTGCTATAGCTGAGGTTGGGTCATTGTTTACATACCAGTTTACAGAGCCTATAGGCTGTGTAGTTTTACACCAGCAATCACACACACACACACACACACACACACACACACACACACACACACACAGTATGGACAGCTAGCGGATCGTGAGGAGATATTCACTGAGTTTGACAAACAGTGATTTTGACAACAGGCATTCTCCAGAATCGCTGACTCCACTCCACTGGACCAACACCATAGTTTATACAGGTTTTATGTCATGTCTATGTTTTGGCTCTTTTTCTTATTCACTGTAATTTGTGCTATACCTTGTGAAAGATGTTCAAACACCAAAATAGTCTGGTTCTTATCAATTTAAATATGACAGCTGTAACAGTTGCCGTCAGAACCAAGCCTCTAATGATATCTCTCCGTCTGTTATAGGAAGGGGCAGCTATACCTTGAAGTATATAGTGACAGAAAAATGAAACCTCACTGCCAAATAGCTGCCGGCAGACAGTCCTCCTCCTGCTTCACAAATGGTCTCCTATTCCAGTCAATGTTAGGCCAGCTTACTGTAACTGATGAATTATTCAAAAAGCAGGGATCAGTATGCAGTTGTTCCTGGATGGTGCCACAAACACAAATGAAATGCAATTTGACACTGGTGTGTGTTTAAGTTGAAAGAGTCTCAAAGCAATCCTTTATCCACAGTGCGGCGTGTAAAAAACGATATGCAAATGCAAGATAATATGCATTCTTTATCTATAGGGTATTTTGACTTGGTTTAGCGATTGATCCTCAAATCGCTTCATTTCATAGGAGATACCACAGTGTGCAGATGTATTGGTGGTGTTACAGTAGGGCTGGGACATTTGACCTCAAATCAAAAATCACGATTAATTGCACAATTTTATCTCAAATGCGATTAACGAACGATTATTATTTTTTTATTTTTTTTCCCCTTGAAGTTCACTGACAAGGTTTGTACTGTAAAATAACTACTGGTCAATTATCTTTAAAGGAATACTTCACCCATACGGAACCAGCGTTCTATCATTATAAACTCACTATTATAATATAATGAATGAGGTTTTTCTTCCCTCAGTCTTCCCTTGGCCCAGCTGTCCTGTTAATCCTAACCCTCCATTTCTACTAGTATTATGTCACACTAGTAAAATGTAGGGTTAGACAGTGACACCATAACACACTTTTTTTGTGCAATTTTCTCAGACTCAAAGCACTTAACATTGTATGCCTCTCATTCACCCATTCTCACACACACACACACACGCACACACACACACACACACACACACACACACACACACACACACACGCACACACACACGCAGACGCACGCACACACACACACACGCACACATGTACTCACACACTCATGGCAGCCACGCAGGGTTGCTTTCCATCTGCAGCAGTCAAGTGCAGCTAACTGTAGTATTGTAAAAAAAAAATCAACAATTGAATCGCTCATATCCAGTATTTCCAAGGTCATGACCTCAACAGGGACACAGGAACTCTCGTAGAGCAGGGGAACAAACGTCCCGATGCTTGCTAACGTAACCTTAGCTCAGCAGTCACTGTGCCCTGTGTACTCTTTACAATCAACTATGTATTTACTCCTATGATTGTATTACGTCTAACTGTTAAATAGACAACAGTCAGGTATTCTAGTGTGTATGTGTGCACAGACTGTATGATACTGTCTATGACCAGAGAGCAAAACAAACATTGGTCACCATGTGTCACCGTCTTTGGGATGAGCTGTCAACTCCTGTCTGTGTCTGCCAGCCAGCCTGTGGGCCACGCTATTCTATAAGAGCTACACGCTGGCAATGTGGGGGAAGGGAGTCCACACATACAGACACACACACACACAAAGACATGCACACACACACACACACACACATCCAGAAACACTCACACACAAAGACATGCACACACACACACACACACACACACACACACACATCCAGAAACCCTCACACACGTAAACACACACAAACACGCAAACACTCACGCACACACACACACACACACACACGCACACACACACAAACACCCACAAAGATACACACACAAACACACTTAATATAATTACACGTGAATCAAAATTCAACAGTGCATAAAAAGCCTTCTGTGCACTGTAAACAACAACAGGCTAGAGTCAACAGGGTGGCATTTGGGTCACCCCTCAATTGATAAATGAAATTTAAGAGGTTAATACAAATGTAATAACGTAGCTACAGTACATCAAGCAATATATTTCAAAAAAATTAACTGAAACTGAATCAAATCCCTCTGAAAAGCCACTTACCGCTACTGTAGGCGGTAGCTTGCCCTCATTTACAAAAAATGGTTAGGACAGTTAGAAAAACAATAAGCAGGATAAGCAAAAGCACACGTAAAGAAATATAATTAATCTCCATAGCAACATAGCTTCCGTCTTCACACGTGGAAGCAGAACACATAAATAATCCCCTGGCAAAGCATTTACTCTCCATGTGCTGGCCAGCAGCTCAGAAGAATCTGATCTGAATACAGTTGAAATATTTAATAATTGTACCTAAAGAGATTTATCCTAAGCAATGGATAGGCCTCAGCATGTGTGTGTTTTCTTGTGATTTACCCCTAGAAGTATTTACTGTATTCCTTTTTGCTTCATTTTCAGTTAATACCTGGATGGTAGTGACAGGCGGAAAAGAATGTTAACCTCCTCCCATCTAGACTGCTTAGTAACTGAGGTGTATTATGAACGTGGGAGTATCTCCTATGTTACTACTACTGACATCCTGGCATTTATGTGAACCAGGCATATTAGAGATATGTCTTCATTTGAAGTGTCTTATCAGAATCAGAATCAGAATCAGCTTTATTGTCCAGGTTTGCGTAAACAAACAAGGAATTTGACTTCGGCAACCATTGCTCTCCAAGTACAACGATCACTAAAAACTAAAACATTAAAAATACTGTTAAGTAAACAATATTACAAATGAACAAAAACGAATACACAACAACAATTCAAGAGATGGAAGAAATGGTGCAATCAGTCAGTTAGTGATTAAGAATTAGATAAAAATATAAATATGTATATATACGGTATATATACAAGGTCAGATTTAAGATTACAAAATAAATATAAAAATATAAGTACAGTGCAAGGCAGATCAGTGCAGATCAGTGCAGAGGTAGTGTTAACAATATTTGAGTTTGAAAATATACATGAGGTACATCACAATTGTTAGTGGACCTTATCATCATTTATCACAAGCCCTGGGCAATGTCTTGATAATTCCATCAGTACAAAAACAGATACATGTCAAGTTGTCTTCTCTAAGAGTTATGTTGTTATCATTCACTTGATTTGATTGATCTAAATGTGTATCACTGTTCAGTACTGTGTGTATATAATGGGATATTTACTGCACATTGGTTTGATATAGTCTTCAGCGTCTTGGGGGCTTCATATCACCATATTGAATATTCAGAGGAGCTAGGGTTGAAGGGCTGCTGAAGTATCTCATTTTCACCTTCTTGACATAAATACATAACTGATATTGTTGGTGCTGTATCCATTGTGGATCATTTGACAGAAGTGTACATGGTGGGTGAGGTTTACTGTTCATATGAGTATTGTGTGTAGTAATGTTGGCACGTTGCAGTATACCCAATATATCTTTTTGGGGAACACCAATTCATTATTTGAGCATTAATATCACCTAATGCAATGTTGGGATGTGCATCACTATTACTTTGAGATTTTTGATCTGCTGTTTTGCTGAAAATGTGCATGCATGCGTGTGTGTGTGTGTGTGTGTGTGTGTGTGTGTGTGTGTGTGTGTGTGTGTGTGTGTGTGTGTGTGTGTGTGTGTGTGTGTGTGTAGTGCAAGATTTCTAGCCCTCAGTGGACAACAGAGGGTCACACTTTACAATAAGGGTACATTAATTAACTGTACGTTCATGCTTAGTTAAGGCTAATAAAGGTTAGTTAATGTGTAGGTAAGCATTAACAAACTGTTCATGCTTATATAGTAACAGTCAGTGAATGCTTGGTTGAGTATTAACTATTCCTAGTTAACTAATGACTTGTTAAGCATTGCTAAGCATTTTGGTAAGTCAATGCTTAGCTAATGCTTATTCATCTTTAACTAAGCCGTTATTAATGTGTATTAAGCATTAACTAAGCATGAACTAACAGTGAATGAATGCATCCTTATTGTAAAGTGTTAACCAAAGGAGTTTGGGGGCCAGACAGTGAACTACTTACAGTTTTTTTTTCGATCGCTAAACCACAGTGGGCACAACTGGAACGACAAGTGCAAATCTCTAACTACACTATGCACAGCAGCGGTTCATGTGGACCAAACTCTAGATTGTTTCTCATTGCTTAAACACAATTTTCAAAACTTTACACACTTATCTCATGGCTTAACCACAGCCTGCACAACACTGTGGATTTCCAGATCTTTGTTCAAATGCTAACACACTGCTGCCACAACTGTAGACCACATTCAAAACAGAATGGATATCAGCCTAGTGCATTTCAAACACTGCCGATTGCAATTTCAACTGAAACACTAAGAAGGTGTCTTGTTTTAGACTTGTTAGTGAACATACTGTACATAGAGTATAGGGAAGGCTCAAAAATAGGAAGACAGGTTGTTGGAGGGAGAAGAGAAGCAGTGAGACTGGATGTGTGGAGGAAGACCTAGAAGACATTGAGCTGTAATTTCTGATGAAATACAGTAAGGGCAACACTGATAGACCCTGTTGTGAATCATGGTCTCTCATTGAGAGAGGCAGGGTTGAGGGTGCAACCCAATCTGCAAAGATCTAAAGTTGCATCTGTATTACGAATTTTCAAGCAAACAAAAATGTAAGAGTTGCACCCTTACAGTAAATGACAACATAACAGGAATTGATTTCTGTATTACAATTATAGAATATTTACACAGATAAATACTACATTTGGAAATGTTTTCAATAAAATGTAAAATTAAAAGATGTATCTATTGAAGCAAATTTCTGATCGTCATTTATTTTTGTTTACCTAAACATAAGTGGTATGTTATAAAATAAACAATTTCATGTGAACTAATTTCACTCTTTCCTCAAAGAAAATATTACTTTATTTGTGTGAAGCAACTCAAATTATTCAAACTGTAAAGATTAAAAGTTTGTAATTTGTGTATTGGGGTTTGATGCTAGTGTTTGTACTCTGAGCAGGTTCTGAGTGACAGTGTGTGTTATCTCAATGAAGCTGGTTCATAGTGTTTGCTGCACTGAGCCTGTTTTGCAGGTGAAGTGAACTGTTCAGCTCCAATGACTGTTGGTAGTGCAGACTGTAGTTAGAGTTTTGCACATTGAGCTACAGTTGTGCCCACTGTGGTTTAGCGATCGAAAAAAACTGTAACATACACAAGGAATGTCACTATTAGAATTCATGTGCATGCACAGATCAGATGGGTATAGGAAATAATTTGATGGAGGATATGAAAGAGCATGAGAACGGCATTCTGGGAAAATAAGGGAGTGACCCCCCCCCCCCAGCTTCTTCCCCGCCTCCTCCCGCTCAAGCTAATTGCAGTAAACAGAGCAGATGGGGCAGAGCTGCACCTAAGGGAGGGCTTTATAGAGGTGAGGGTGGGGGGAGGGAGGGGGGCAGGTTGGATGGATAGATGGATGGATGGAAAGGTGTTGATTAGCCCACCATAGACTCAACCAGATCTCAGCTGTGACGCATTGCCAATGATATATTTAGCTTCCTCCCTCCCTCCCAGTCAGGAGCGTTTCTCACATATAGAGGTGTGTGTGTGTGTGTGTGTGTGTGTGTGTGTGTGTGTGTGTGTGTGTGTGTGTGTGTGTGTGTGTGTGTGTGTGTGTGTGTGTGTGTGTGTGTGTGTGTGTGTGTGTGTGGTGTGGTGTGGTGTGTGTGTGTGTGTGTGTGTGTGTGTGTGTGTGTGTGTGTGTGTGTGTGTGTGTGTGTGGGTGTGGTGTGTGTGTGTGTAGTGCAAGATTTCTAGCCCTTAGTGGACATAATGTATTCACTTGGCATAAACCTGCAACCACCCTCTATGGACACATCCACACACTTCAAATGCTTTATCCATGTGTCTCCCTTTTAGAGAAATGTATTAATACCCAGAATGTAATCCATTTTCTTGTGTGTTTTTTTTTTCAAGCAACCAGTTCCCACACACAGAAGCTTTCAGAGGATCCCATCTTTGTTTTGCGGTCACTGATAAAAAGGGATTTCAATGAAATGGTAGAGAACTCTTCAGCCCCTGTGTGTGTGATCAGATGAAAGCACCGTTGTGTTGAGTGGGGATGTGCAGATGAGAGATATGATAGCAGATATGATTGCTCTTCTTATCCTGTATAACGATGTATCAAATATGATTGGTAAAGCATGTTCCATTTGCTCCGTTTAATAGGTATTGTTGTCATACTATAGTGTTAACTGTTTTATGTGAGGGTCTCATTATAGTAAATAACATATTCAGAGATTTGTAATAGAACGGTACGGCAATTACTGTGCATTATACTGTACTGTTAATAATTATAAACATGAGTGTCAACAAAAAAGATATGATACATATCTCTCCACAAGCGGAGGTGTACTGTAGATGTACAGATGACTTCTACACAGCGCATTCATAAACATTCCCTAATTGATTTTGTTCACTCTTTAATTTCCACTCCTCCGACTCCTGCACGGCTTGTGGAAAATCTTCAAATAAGTCATGCTGAGCATTATATATTAATATATTCAAATTAGCATATGGCTTCGTTGAAATATTTATGCGCACAGTTGTGAAGGTGGACAATTAACGGGGGAGATGTATGCAGGACCGCAGCCAAGGCAAGGCAATACACATTTCCAGGTCCAGATCCACCAAACAAGGGTTGGCTCATCAACCCCCTTTATTGTGTGTGCTGGCAACATAGCTTAAGGGAAGTAGCTACTAAGGTCACAACAGAAGTTGAAGGCGTGACACATAGAAATAGGCTGAAAATGAACTGGTCCTTTTATGTTATTCAGACCTATGAATACCAGCACTTAAAGAAAAACATTTTCATTTAATTGTGTTCCCTATATTGGCATTAGGTTAACTTGCAAGTCAAAAGCAGTGTCACTATGCGGTGTACACTATTATATATGATGTTAAAACTAGAATGGACACAGTTTGTGAACACATTTTTCATAAAAATGAAAGTGGGATTCTTTAAATATGTCCAGTAGTGTACGGCCGACTAACTGCTAAGTCTGCCACTCCCACTCATTTCCTGAACTGACATATGGAGGCTTTAGCGGATTTGTTTATCAGCTGAGACCAATACAATTCCCCTCAGCACACCTGTACCTTTAAGGCTGTGTAAAACACACTGTGGTATCTTAAACAGTGTGTCCACCATGTTACTCATGGACAGCACTGAGCTGTGGATAATGATGAGCTGCTGGTTGACCCGGCTGCAGTTTGCCTTCAGGCTGCTGCAGGATGACCAGCTCTGAGTTAACACCCTTCCCCCTCATAAAGACACACACAAACCAAACAAGAATAACACAATGACATGAATGGGCACGCACCAAACATTGACCAATCAAAAAGATTCTTACAGTCATGCCTGAAATTATTCATCATACCCCTGAAAGACAAAGCAAAAGTGGTGAAGAAATGGTTAGCGGACAAACACATTAACGTTTTACAGTGGCACAGCCAGAGTCCTGACTTGAATCAATCTCCCTCCAATCTGTGGAGGGAGCTAAAGATCAGGGTGATGGCAGTGAGTCCCTCCAAACTGAAAGAGTTGGAGCTCATTGCTAAAGATGAAAGGGCAAAAATACCAGTGGAGACATACAGAAAGCTGGCCAGCAATTATAGGAAGCGTTTGATTGCTGTAATAGCCAATAAAGGCTTTTCTATTGATTATTGAGAAGGGTATGAATAATTTTGGACATGCCATTTTTTGTTCAAATGTAAATAAAAGCTGAAAAAGCCCTTTCCCACAATGATGCCTCTTGTACATGGTCTTATTATCTTCTGGGAGAAGCCTGTGTCATTTCCAATCAAGAACAAGCTTGCTGGTTGAATAAAAGTAACTTTAAGTCAAAATTTGCCAGGGGTATGAATAATTTTGGGCTTGACTGTATATATTGTTAAAGGTCCATAGCACGACAATGTTTAAAAAATCTGTTTAGTTTCAGTGGTTGGTTTTTGCCCCTGAACACACCACTGTATATTTCATTCCCTGGCTTGTCCCTGTGACCGCCAGAATGTGAAATGATAAATCTGGGCTCCATGAGTATACATCAGTCTTATGGAGGACAGTGCACCTTTGTCAGACAATAGCTGGCATCAATATTTAATGTTAAAGTATCATTTCATGCGCCATGGCTGGGGGAATGATTGCCTTTGCCCTGCAGTGATATTCACCTGGCTGGGGCCATAATGAAAAACTGAAGACTCCCACAGGAGGGAAAGAGCGAAAAGCAAGAGTCCATGTCTTTCTCACCCTAACTGAACCTACTACTCACTAAATCTACACACACACACAAACACACACACACACACACACACACACACACACACAGCTTGTGTATTACTAATGTTGCGGGGACATTACAAAGACATTCATTTCCTGGAGACTTGCCCAAACCATAACCTCTACTTGCCTAACCCTAACCCTAACCTAAACATTAGGTCATCTTTACCTTAAAGCAAGTCTTCACCCTACTATGTCATTATTACGTTATGGGAACTTCCCTTTTGTCCCCAAAAGGAAGGTAAGTGATACACGCCCACACAGGTGCACACACACACACACACACACACACACACACACACACACACACACAAACAAACGGTATTACCGGTCAACACAAAGACAATGCACAAGAAGAAAACACATAAACCCATGGCATCATTCAGTCACCGGGTCGTCAACAATCACATTGACGCCTCACTAAGCCAATGGCTTTTCACAGCGAGAGACATCCCGCTCTGTTCTGCTGCCCTTTCATTACTGCTGAGATCTATAATGCATTTGTTTTTCCTTAGCAGAAAAAAGTAAAATGTCTGTTTCAAATGGTTTGTTATTGTGTCATGTGTTATTGCTATGTGAGTGAAGTGTTTCATCCGCCCAGCGTGAGAGCAAGCCAATTAAAATGTGTTCACAGCATAGACTGCACGTGTAAAGAATATACTGTAAATCCAGAAGAGAGGAAGAAGACGCCCTGGCATGGATTCCACATAGTGCCTCCCTGTGTATATACAGTCATATGAAAAAGTTTGGGAACCCCTCTCAGCCGGCATTATAATTGACTCTGCTTTCACAAAAAAAAATATAAAAGTGGTATGTCTTTAATTTACCAGGAACAGCTAAGTACTGGGATGTTTTCCAAACAAAGATTTTTTGAAAAGCAGTATTTGGTTGTATGAAATAAAATAAAATGTGAAAAACTGGCTGTGCAAAAATATGGGTACCCTTGTGGTTTTGTTGATTTTAATGCCTGTAACAGCATGTACAACTGATGACTTTAAACACAAAGTTGGTTGGATTATGTTGTTAAGCCTTGAACCTCATAGAAATGTCTGTTTAATCATGAGAACATGGATTTTAGGTGCCTAAATGCAAGTTGCACTTCTCTTTGACTCTCTGCTGAAGTGAGACAGAATGGGATCATCAAAACAGCTCCCAAAAGATCTTAAAAACAAAGATTATTCATTGTCATGGTTTAGGGGAAGGCTACAAGAAGCTTTCCCAAAGGTTTCAATTGTCAATTTCTACTGTAAGGAACGTTGTCAGGGAATGGAAGGACATAGGCACAGTTGCAGTTAAACCCAGGTCTAGCAGACCAAGAAAAGTACAAGAGCGGCATATGCGGCGGATTGTGAGAATGGTTGCACACAACCCAAAGATCACCTCCAAAGACCTGCAAGAACATCTGGCTGCAGATTGTGTATCTGTACATGGTTCTACAATTCAGTGCAATTTGCACCAAAACATCTGTATGGCCGGGTGATGAGAAGGAAGCCCTTTCTGCGCCCACGCCACAGATACAGTTGCATGGAGTATTTAAAAGCTCATTTAGACAAGCCAGCTACATATTGGAAGAAAATGCTTTGGACTGATGAGACAAAAATTAAGTTATTTGGTCTTTATAAAAAACAGATGTTTTGGTGCAAATTGCGCTGAATTGTTGAACGATGTACAGATACACAATCTGCAGCCAGATGTTCTTGCAGGTCTTTGGAGGTGATCTGTGGGTTGTGTGCAACCATTCTCACAATCCTCCACCTATGCCGCTCCTGTTTTTTTCTTGGTCTGCCATGCCTGGGTTTAACTGCCACTATGCCTGTGTCCTTCCATTTCCTGACAACGTTCCCTACAGTCGAAATTGACAATTGAAACCTTTGGGAAAGCTTCTTGTAGCCTTCCCCTAAACCATGACAATGAACAATCTTTGTTTTTAAGATCTTTTGGGAGCTGTTTTGATGATCCCATTCTGTCTCACTTCAGCAGAGAGTCAAAGAGAAGTGCAACTTGCATTTAGGCACCTAAAATCCATGTTCTCATGATTAAACAGACATTTCTATGAGGTTCAAGGCTTAACAACATAATCCAACCAACTTTGTGTTTAAAGTCATCAGTTTTACATGCTGTTACAGGCATTAAAATCAACAAAACCACAAGGGTACCCATATTTTTGCACAGCCAGTTTTTCACATTTTATTTTATTTCATACAACCAAATAATGCTTTTCAAAAAATCTTTGTTTGGAAAACATCCCAGTACTTAGCTGTTCCTGGTAAATTAAAGACATACCACTTTTATATTTTTTTTGTGAAAGCAGAGTCAATTATAATGCCGGCTGAGAGGGGTTCCCAAACTTTTTCATATGACTGTATTTACGAGGAACACACTTTAAGAGATTAAAATCAAAATGTCATCCTTTTTTTTGCAGACGTCATGTCGAAAAGGGATTTTCAAATGTATGTTTAGTATTCATTTCTTATAACTGAGACAAAGAAAACATACCTGTGAAAGTGTATGCATAGTACCTGATGCACATGGAAATGTAAAGACAAGTGAAATCAGAGCATAGTTCTATCCTATGACCCTGTTGTATGGAGGATAAGTCAAAATGTGCTTTTTAGAATTCATGTTGGGCAGTTAACTCAGCCTTTGATAACACATGAAACAGTAGAATCCACAATTTTGGAAAGAGCAATAAGTTGGCTAAATGTAATAGGCTAATAAAAATGACAGCAGAGGCTTGGTCTATTAGTTTAGTATTCAAAGGGACCGCACATTCATTTCACAACCATAACCAGGTCTCTGTTTTCAGCACTGAATTTAATTATGTTGGTGGCTTGAAATGACCCACAATGCCCCATAAGTGTTCCTGGGAGTGTGTGCGTGTTTGTGTGTTTGTGAGTGAATCAGTGAATCAGTACCTCAAACAACCCCTCTTCGAAAATACTGAAATATCCCTTTAAAAACAGAATAGTCCTGAAATTGTGTGAATTCAACCAGGCAATACAAGACAATTAAAAAAATAGCTAATGCTAACATAAATACTGGACACGCCTGAAAATCACCTGAAAGCCTCTTAATTGGTGTCAGCCATTATATTGGTGATGTGGAATTACTGTGACCTCCCCAACAATGGGTATCTGAAACAAACTATACACCAAATAAGTCTTGTGAAATAACTGTTCCCAAAAGACTTCATTTGGTTCTGTGGTAGAATCTGATGTTAGTTTTGCATTTCCCCAATGGAGGAGTGAAGTGTTTATACTGTGAAGTGTCTATTCCAGTTTCAATATCAGTACTAGCGTTGCTTGGGTGCATGCACAAAGCAGTTTGCAGTCAGTGGGAAAAAAATGTGAATTCAACCTAACCTTTTCCCTGTGTTGCTAGTATCAGGCCTCCACAGTATGTCCCCTCTTTGACTCCTAGCAGCCTGGCAGCTACTGACCTTTTACTTGCTCCTCTCTGAAATATCTACAACTCTGTGAATAATAACCTTAAAAGCATATGCTGGGGTCAGTCCACAGAGATGAGAGTCAAAGGATGCCTGTGTGGATACTGCTAAGGTGGCTCCTTCACACCAACAGAGAGACCACTGTTCCAAATGGCATATGAAATCCCTGCTAGGATACAGTAAAATAAAGGCCCCATCTCACTGGGCTGAGACTAGTTGGAGACACAAAATTGCGAGAAAATATAGCGAATGGACGACAATTTTCACTTGCTATCACAATGAATATGTACCTATAACATGTTTGCGTATGTTGCATGAAACTCCGCCAACATTTTGACCAAAGTTCACCGGGAGTTCGAATACATGTCGCTAGACGTTCGCCCCAAACATGTTATCCCGACACTCGCCAAAACCCTTTGCAAAGTTGTCTCGGCTTGGAGACACCTGCAACGACTCTGTGACTATATGTCGCGCACATTTTTTTGAACATGTTCAAAGTTCTGGCGTCACAAACAGCGAGGCTCTGCAACTCGGGCGAGGACATAGAGAAACCCCACGAACTTTTAGACACCGTGGAAACTCCCTCGCTTATGCAATTTGCAAATTTCTTCGGCAACAGTCGCAGCCCGGTGAGATAGGAGCTTTAGCCACAGAGCAGATCTGTGCAGTTATAACAACCTGAGAGCAGCCAGCTATAGAGAACAATGGGAGGGAGCCAGGGGGCCAAGGTGTGTTAACCCTGTGCCCATGTGAGACCCCGTTTCCACTTGTCTTTAACATCTGATTTTTGTGATTCGATCACATGAATAAAGCTCTAACTACAGGTGAAAACACTCTCAAGACGCATTGAGATCGGATCGCAAAAACCACATTCGGAGGTGGTTTACATCGCTTGTGTCCGATGTGTCCGCATTCATTCAGTAGTGAGAACACCAATGTGACTTTTGTCCACATTAGGGACCTCCTACTCAACTGCCACCACCTGCCTATGTGGAAATACGTTGAAAATGCATCACTGGCGTCTGGCGTTCATGCAGCTTTTATAGAAGCCTCATGAACGTTAGTTGCTTCCGCCAGTATTGCAAATGACAAGCTTTCTGTCCTCATTTCACTGCGTAAATCTGAAAGCACGGAAATCGCTGCTATTGACTGGAGAGCTGCAAGGCAACGACTTCCTGTTCTTATCTGCTTAAAAATAAAAGTCAACTCGCGTTTGGCTAGGAACAGGCTTTTAATGTGAAGGCGCACAGGCAATATTCTGTTCGCACATGATGCAGTAACTTAACTGCATATAGAAAGCCGTGTAGGCTACTAGTGGTGGTGACAAGAGTATAGAGTTTTTATGTCCACAGTGTAGAGGCAGACGTTAGAAAAGCCGCCCGGCGAGCAACAATCTTTCACGAGCCAAAGTGGCGTAATAACTTACTCGCCTAAGAGTTTTTACTTTTATATACTATCTATGATATTTACCCGCATTTGGCGAGTGTTAATGTAGAGCCCTCTAAGCAGTGTTGTGCATCGCTCCTCCTTGTCTAAATGAGACAGTAGCCTATCTCGTCAACCTAGACTTGTAATTATCTTCGCACTTAATGCATTTTAATAGCATATGCGATTAAAACTGTGGCACTGTACAGGCCTGTATGTTGACTTGATATTGATCTTCACGTCTAAACAAATTGATTTGATGGAGGAAGAATAATCCCCATGAAACTCCAGGCTGTTTCCTTAATCATGTTGATTTACATTTAGCTAAAATGAGTGAATTGGTGTGTCCAGCTCTTCAGACACTCTGAGGTGGTGGAAGTGTTCAGCAGAAGAGCTAAAGGAGTACTGTGGTATTAAGCCCTCCCTCCTGTGAAATGGAGCTCTCAGTGCCAGTTCTGCTTTCACTGTCAGTCAATCAGCAGGATTCCCAGTCTTATCAGCGGGGGGAAAGATCTAAAGTCGCCGGGCGCCCATGGTGTAGTGGTTAGACCCCCTCCCCCCCCCCGTCCCCCGTCCCCCATTAGAGGCTCAGTTCTGATCGAAGTCGACCCTGGTTCGAATCTGGCCCCATGGTCGTTCTCTGCATGTCATTCCCCTTCTGAACCCCATTTCAACCCTGTCTCTATCACACTGGACATAAAGCATAGAGAACGCCCAAAAAAGAATCTTAAAAAAATAAGAGAAAAGATCAAAAGTATAGCCAATGACCCACTCTCCTCCCCCTAACCCCCCCCCCCCCCCCCCCCTTCTCACTTACTGGGGATTAATCATCACACAGCAGCCCCTCTCTCTCTGTCCACCAGCAGAATATTCACCATGCCAGGGTCCCAGGCGAGGCCCACTGTAGGCCTTTCTGCTGATGCTCCTGTTTCTGCTTAATGAGACCGAGCCAGGAGGGAACCATGGGAGGAGCCAGAGTAAGACATGTTAGAAGAAGACCACGAGAGCAAGCTAATGGCACATTGCAGCCATAACAATGAGGCCATTTGATCCTCTCTATAGCTGAAATCCTTCTGGGTTTGAGAGTTTTGCTTACAGTGTGAATCCAGGACTCTGAGATCATAAGCACTCAAATTGTCTATGCATTTCATCTGGTCAAATCAAATCAAATCAGTTTTATGTATAGCCCTATGTCACAAAATTATCTATTTGGGCTTTACAATCTGTACAACACTACAACACCCTCTGATTTTAGACCCTCAGATATAGATGGATATTTGATAGTTAAGGCTACCATCAAGTTTCTACAAGTTGCAATATTAGGTGGACCCCTATTTAGTTAGCTAGTATAGCTAATCTAAACTGGGACTTGTGTCTTTGTTTACTTTCACTAAGAATTTGAAATTGGTTTCTGTCAAATGTATCTTATATATTGAGATGGTGTTGCCAATTAGGAGAATTACTGACGTATTCTTTCTGAGCTGGTGTGAGGTAGACATGATTCACCTTACTTAAAGGAATAGTTCAGTATTTTTGAAGTGTGGTTGTATGAGGTGCTAATGCACAGTTAGTCTGTTACCTAATGGAGATGGTATAAAAACATTTTAAAACGTTTTTGTCACTATAGCAGAAGTCAGCATTGTGCTTTTGCAGAGGGGGCTAGCAGAAAAACGGTTTTACGAAACGTATATGAATGCATACCTATAAAATAAATATCCGTTCAATTGTATTTTAGATTTACAATGTCTCCACTGCTGATTCGTGGTCTGATACACTGCACTGCAGCGTGGTTCGACCATCAAAAATACTGAACTATCCCTTTGAAGACCTTTCTGTTTCCATTTTAAAGCCACTACGAGTAACATGGCACGTTGGCGTCCCCTTTGGACAAAAGCGGTAGTATTTTTACGACGCCAGCTGTCGTGAAGCTGTTTTCTAGCTTGTGCCGGGCGTGCGAGATTCAAATGATCAGGAAGCAAATGATCAGGAAGCAAATGATCAGGAAGCAATATAGTGCATGTCAGTGTGTTGAAAGTGTGAGGGCACCGGACTCTTTTCGGCTCCGTGAGAGTGGTTAGTGACACAGCATCAACTAATGCCAGTCAGTGCTACACACACCTGATTGCAATGAGTTGATGCAGTGTCACCTCTCACGAAGCTGAAAAATTACGTGTCCTCACAGAAAGCGAATGAACGAGAGATGGCAGTTAGTATGGATCACGATGAGGTAATGTGTTTATGTTGTAAATAATGACTATTTCAGATGAATAATGGTCATCTGATGATGCTGGTGAGGCAAAGTAAACTTTGTTTTAGTAGGCTACCGCTCATTCATTTAGGAGTAAACACTGCAGTCTAGTTCGCTCCCGTGAAATTGTGTAGACGTTGCTTGGCAACGCCCTCCCGCCCGCCTATCTCTCCCTTTTAGCTTTTCTTCAGTGCATTTTCTTTTTTTTCTCTGATGGTTCAGCCCCGTTATCAGTCATTATGACGATAAATAACTGTCTCAAACAAGGCTCCCGCTCCCCTTCCCTCACCTGGAGGGATAGGCTTCTCAAATCGCGTTGTTGCGCCACACTGAAATCTGCGACCAATATGAATAGCCAATGTGACCATAGAGCATGCACGTGTGAACCAAAAATCGGACTGGGTGTGCGACCAGACCAAATGCAGTAATAAAAACTATATAAAAACGTATTTCTTTGCACTGATGGTCTCGTTTGCTGTTAAAGGTAATTTATGATTATGTGAGGAAACATGAGGCTGTTTAAAAGATATTTGAATGTTACTCGGAGCTGCTTTAACCTGCAATTTTTTGTTTAAATGTTCTATTTCTATTCATTAGCTTTTAAATGTTTTATTTCTATTCATTCGCTTTTCTGTGTGTGTATTGTGTATTTTAATCTTGCCCCTGTAAAGCACTTTGAATGGCCTTGTGTCTGAATGTGCTATATAAATAAACTTGCCTTGCCTTGCCTTTAACATAAAAGGTTGAAGGCGTGAGGAGACATCTAGGCTTGGCACTGTCCAAAATTTAAAACAACACCTAGCAACACAACATGTGTTTTGTACGGAGACGGGAGGAAAGGATATTGTCTCTCACTGCAATAAGATATCTTGATCTCTCATCTCATCTCGTCACACAAACACAACTCTCTCTCTCTCACACACACACACACACACACACACACACACACACACACACACACACACACACACCATGACCATGACGGTGGGTTTGATATTGCCCTCTTCCTTGCACCTCACAGTGAATCTTAACCTGACGTGGATGCAGATACTTCTTTGAAGTTCAGTGAAGGCCCGATTTGATGTTTCTAAAAGTTTAATTTCCTCACCAAAGTGCAAGCTTTTTCAAAATGAATGTCACTCATGATGAAAAAAAACATCCAGTCTTTGCAATATGTGAGGAGGTTACATCAGCGAACCAATCAAATTGTGTATACAGTATATGGGGGTTCAATTGACTGTGCTGTAGACAGTTTAAATGTTCCATATTGCATCAGACTTGCATGACACTCAACCTAAAAATGGTGATGTTGCATATATAGTCTAATCATACTATGAATGGGCCAATCATAGTCAAAGGTCAAAGGTCAAAATCAAACTGGCATTTTTGATTGTTTTACCACATATTTCAGTGGCTCTTGCCCAGGAGTGCTGGCACTGGCCATATTGTCGTGATGCAAGGGCTTCTGGGTACTCAGATTAGATGTCCTACACAGCGGTAAAGGTGTGTAGAGTTCACACAGCTGCTCTGACAGACAGGATACGCTCCAGTGACTTTGGCTGAAGGTTAATGTCGGGTTGCCCTCTGCGCTGTCAGTGTAAGCTGCTTAAATGCCTCTAGTTGTTTTTTCTCTAACCCTCTAGCACTCAATGGACACCAGCCAGTAACACACACAGACAGGTAGCCGTAGTACTACTGTATAATATGGACATAATGACCTTGAACGTGGCTCTCAAGCTGCAAAAATGTGTGTCATTTGTAATACAATATTCAGGTGTAGCAACCAAAGCATCATCAGTATTCTGGTTCTTACGTATCTGTTTGGACACAAGCGCATGGTTAATGTCTGGTTTTGGTTTAAATATTGAAAAGGTGACAACAGTGACTTGGAAAAACAAGACCAGATATGTTGACTTAATTAATATTTAATGTCATTTCTTGTTTAGCCTCAATCCAAAGTGTTTTCATTGCCTAAAACCACAACCATGAATAAGTGTATGTGTGTGTACTGTATGTGCATGCTTCTGTTGAAGCAGAATTGATGTTATTTCTTCAAATTTAAAACAGTATACAAAAAAGTATTCATTCATTATTAAATCTCAATGCAACACTACTGGTGAACAGCTGAATGTCATATCGAGCTGCAAACACCGATAGACATTTTACAGTTTATACAGCGTAACAAATACACTGAACTGTACCTTTTTCTCATTTTCTTCTATAGGAACATTGTCTGATTACACAACACATCAAAATAAAACGAAATAAAAAAAATTCCGCCCGCCCTGTTGGCCTTATGTCTGGTGCAAAAACCAGACACCAACATTTACCAATTTCAACGGTCATGTTGGCTTCCCATCAGCTCCTCAAGTGGTTAGGAAAATGACAGTTATTGAGCAGGGAGCACACTTGTCTCCCTGTGACATTTTGTTTAACACACAGGCACACATAAATGATGAAGTGGAGAGAATCATTTTGTGTAGCAGCAGTGGGGTTATGAAGGACCAGACTGTACCAGGCAGTACACGGAAACAGGAACTTAATGATGTGTGTGTGTGTGTGTGTGTGTGTGTGTGTGTGTGTGTGTGTGTGTGTGTGTGTGTGTGTGTGTGTGTGTGTGTGTGTGTGTGTGTGTGTGTGTGTGTGTGTGTGTGTGTGTGTGTGTGTGTGTGTGTGTGTGTGTGTGTGTGAGTGAGTGAATGTGCAGTAGGCAGAACATTTTATTTAGCTTGCCATTGATGTGAAACACTCGCACTAGGGAATTTCACACAAACACACACACACACACACCTAGGATAGCTAAATATAGTAAGCAGGAAGGCTTGGCAAGCAGTTAAGTGGCCACATTAGGCTGGAATTAAAGCAGCTTGGAGGGTAACAGCAGAATTGGTCAATTGAGTTTGTGGGTGATACTATACACAATTTATGAGGAACAGCATTTTTTCTTGAGTTTCCTTTATTACGTTTTGCTAACAGAATGATAGGTGTCAACATTTGGGAGCTGTTTTACCTAATTAACACACTTCCCAGCATTCACCTGAGACATGTTGTTTACATGTTGCCTCACTGTACACTGACCTACACTGTAACATGCACTGTTGGGGCTAAAGGGCTATCATGTAAATATACTTTATCTTGTTTGGATGATCGGGGGAAAACTGTCTTTATTATTTGCTATCTTGACACAAACCGTATACATTGGCATCCAATACAATACAATCAAATGATCATCTTGATAGCTCCACTTCTTTTCACTCACACACATTGTACTAGAAGATCACGAACAAAAGAAGTGACTTGTTGTTGACCGTCAAGCAAATAAAATATCTAAGTTTACTAATTTAAGTTACTATTTAAGTTTTCATGAAAAGGAGTATTTTGTCATCACAAAATAATTAACTTCTCCTTTGCCAGAAGAAAAAAACACACAATACTAATATTAAATGTGTGTCCTTGCTATAAGCACAGTAGATAACCACGTCTCAAAAACATTTTTAGCCTTTTCGTGAAATTTCAGGGGCATCAACACTATAACACCAGGTTCTCTGATGTCAGTGTTAATAATACCATCAAAGGCCTTGTTCACAAAGCCATAGCAGACAGTTACATCTCCTCACTATAATTGCAGGCTATTTGTAGACAGGCTGTCAATTCATGAGAGATTCAAACGCCTACACCTTTCATCCCAACTCTAGACCAGAAAAAGCTTGTACAAAGGGAATAGAAGTGCATGATAGCTCTGCAAATCCTGTTAAATGATCTGGAATCCATCCATGAATATGATATTGAGTAAGCACTATTCATTTGACAGAAAAATTTAGATTAAAACATGACGAAAAATGTCCTTCAAAATGAAAACTAACGATATAATGTTGCTTGTGTTGGTGTCTCAGCGTGTGTGTGTGTTAATATAAATATATACAATATATATAAATACAATCTTTTGGACCAGTTGTATGCATATGATTTGCAAATGTATTTTCCATTAAAAAACTGCGAAAAAGTCATAATGTATCATTTGTCTGCCAGAAATAAGGTACTGGATATCCGAAAACCTCCTATCTCTAGTGGTCGCACAATTCGGTTCGGTATGGAACGGTATGGAACGGTAACCTAGATCTGCTGAGGTGATTACATACAGATGTTTATCTCTTGCATGGAAATCACTATTCTGTCGTCCAATCAACGGACTGCAGTGTGTAGTTCCACCCTTTTTTGGAACCTTTTGGATGGCTTGGAACCGCAAAACAAAAAGATGACAAAAATAGGTAAACTTTTCTTATTTTGGATGCCTTCACAACCTTTGAAAGTGGAAACGCAAATAAATATGAGTGCTGTGCCGTACCGAACTGAACCAAACCGGTTAAAGGCTCTGTAAGTAATATGTTCTCTTGTTTTCACCGCGCCTCTCGTCTTCACTTCCTGTCCTTGTGCGTGTCCCGCCTGTGTGATAAATCAGCTCCGCCCCCATAGGTTTCCCCTGTTCATTTGTATCGGTCACATTGTCAAGAGCACTTTTTGTCAAAATCAGCTAATATCTATGTAACATACCCTCGGGGATGTAATTGTAAAAAGACGCACGTAGTCCGGGCATTTTGGCTGAATAGCCTGGGCACGGTTACTCCCTGTATTACGGGAGCCAGTAGGTTCATGACGCTAATAAGGGGGGAGCGTCATGTCAATACGGCAGCGTGCGGGGAATCCGATCCGTTGCACACAGAACTGTGAGTAGAGTGCGATTAAGCATGCTTCTGTTGGTATGGTCCGATGTGTGGTGTGTTTGATAAACGTGTGATTTGTGTTGTGATTGTAGCGGGCTGGGCCGGTGGGTTCGGGCTCGGGAGGCGCTTGTTGACGCCAGTTCCCTGCAAACTTACTGCAAGGAAGGTACGAGATGTTTTAGGATTTATAATGTATTTAATATTCAAGGAATGACTTTTTTAGGATGTACTAATGTTGTGTTTTGTTTGTTTGTTGGCAGAGATGCTATGTCACTGTTTTCCCTGTCCATATGATACAAATTAAAGGAGTATATGATGTACACTTGACTTGCCTTTATTACTACTATAGATTCTTAGAGTCCCGGGTGTTACATCTACTCACCATCCGCTACCTGTCTGTTGTCCATGTGTGCGAGATGAAAAAAGCTGGTTGTGTACACACAGCCACAGCTCTACTAACGCCGATCTACAAAAGCCTGGCTCAGAGCCAGCATCTGATTATGTTTAAAATAACCAGGGCCAGAACGTCACTGTTTGACGTTTCGGGGAACGGCCCAGCCACTCGCTCTGAGCATCTATGCAGATGGCTTAGTATGCCTTCAATAATCATAAACTCCTGGGAATTAAAATTGTATCCGAACACATTGCCATTCAATTGAACTGAGCGCTGTCATGCCCTCCAGAGGATGAACCCTTTCCACCAGTTTCCCACACAGAACCACCAGCCAGCCGGTTGATTCCCACACACTGCACAGGCCTGATGATCCAGGGCTGGCACAGGGAGGCTGGCTGCTGGTGGGTTGTGGGTAATGGTGCATTCTAAAGGAAGAAAGAGGAGGATGATTTGAAGGAGCATTCCCTCCGGATGCTCACTGACTGCCATAAGTATGATGAATGGAGGGGTGCCCTGTAACTCACTTAACTCAGGGGCCCTGCAGTCACCCGCACAAAGATAAAACGACAGGAACCAAACCATCCTCCTTATCCACAAAGTTTGTCTTTTTTTCCCACTTCAATGGACATAGAACAAGTACTACAGGAGGAACCATAACAGGTCAGCTGTCTCATCCACTATGTACTGTATCTTACAGTTGAGAACAAATCCTCACCTTCTCAAATCTCTATCTGCACAAATGAACAAAGTTATTGTTGTCCCTATCTTTCTACGCACCATCTCGTTGACATTTAAGGCGCTTCCACACCTGATAGTGCTGTAGCTTATACTTCCCTTTATTGGTTTTGCACCAGATGTGAGAATGATACCTTGTTTGTTTTTTTCAACAGTTTGGGTTCTCTTTTAGCCTGGCTATCGCTAAGTTGAGATGGAACATGGCTCTGGAATCAGCAATGTTATTGCCGAGGTTTGAAGAGGCAGGATCAACGGACGTAGATCACAACGCCTCATTGGATAGATCTTCAAACGATCAGACCAATGATGGCTGTCGCTTCACTGTCGTCATAGTGTTAAGCCCCGCCTCTAGCGCGTCTGGGCGTTTTGTGATTGGTGCCAGAATCTTTGGGAGGAAGTGTACTGGGCCAAACAGTGGTTGGGTCCAGACTAGTCTTCAGGGCGAAATCAGCTAGGTTCACCCAGGCTAGTTCTCTTTCACACCTATCGGTTGGTCTGGTCTCTATCGTTTGGTCCAAGTGAACCAAAATGCAGACCGCATAAGCTAGGTGCGAACAGGCCAGCATCTATAACCTCATTATACACTGACATGTTTTGTTCAGGTGATAAAAGTAACTGAGCATTTGCACTTGAGGAAGACATGTTGCCTGACAGCGGCTTTAATCTCAGAGAGCGAGAGACAGAGTGAGATCCAGACTAAAAAATAAAGCAGCTTTGTTTCCCTCTGACATCGACACACTTTCTCTTTCACACGTCGTTCCTGTTAATGCTCCTCTACAGATTAAAGCGTAAAGTGATAGCTTCATTTAAAGTGATAGCTTCTTTTTTCCTCAAACTCTGCATACATTAACATATGCCTGGTGCATTCTGGGTACAACATTGTGTATTGTTAGACCAGGGCTGGCGTTTGCTAAAACCACTAGCCACTTTGCTAGCTGGTGAAGCTGCTGTAGGGTGATGACGGGGCAGATCTCTCACTAATCAAATCACCACGGGCTGGAACCGGCTCTGTCCATAAATCAAGGTCAGAGAGCCTCCCTGCAGAGAGCCTGACCCCACCACACACACACACACACTGACCGCTGGCTTTATTCATGTCAGATTATAATTTGATGTGACCCAGTTATTATAAGTCAATGCTATAATGAGCCTGCCCACACTCTGCCTTTACTGCAGTTATGTCATTAAGCTAATTAAATGAATGAGCATTTGATGAAATAGTATGAAGCAAAATACAACCTTGACAGTAAAATTTGAGTTGCACCGTCTGGTTTGGAAATGTAATTGTCCTGTAATTATAATAAATAACACTAGGGTTTGCCACAGTGTTTTATAAAGCTGAGGTGTCGCCATCTTGAAATAAAGACTAATACTAATATTAAAAAAGGAATTCATAT
The DNA here is from genome assembly GCF_949987685.1 of Ammodytes marinus. Lineage (NCBI taxonomy): Eukaryota > Metazoa > Chordata > Actinopteri > Uranoscopiformes > Ammodytidae > Ammodytes > Ammodytes marinus. The sequence continues at coordinate 26,102,947 of NC_137221.1, forward strand.
CTGCATATTTACATGATCAGAAAGATGTTAAGGTCTCAGCTAAATATTGAATTGGAAGGGAATGCTCTTTGGTTGAAGATGATGGTCATGTTTCAAAATGTCAATGAAATAAATAAAACACGTCATCATTTGGGTGTGTCCATGGGTCTAAATTATCATTGCAGTGGCGGAGTTCTAGCAAAATCATGTAATGTAATGTTATCTTCTGCAATTTCAATTTCTCAATTTCCTGCCTATAACATTAGCAGCGTGGCAAAAGAGCTTGAAGTTGAGCTGATTGTTTTGTCACCCCAATGCATTCTGGGGGGTGATGGGTTTTTTCAAGAAACAAGTGGAAGTGCAGTCTCACTTTAGCAGTCAACTTGCCAGAGCAAAATAGATGGATGGATGGATGGATGGATGGATGGATGGATAGATAGATAGATAGATAGATAGATAGATAGATAGATAGATAGATAGATAGATAGATAGATAGATAGATAGATAGATAGATAGATAGATAGATAGATAGATAGATAGATAGATAGATAGATAGATAGATAGATAGATAGATAGATAGATAGATAGATAGATAGATAGATAGATAGATAGATAGATAGATAGAAGTTCTTATCCAATCCATCAAATTCAAATACTGGGGCTCACATTTTCAACTGTTGTAGTAAATACCTCATGTGCAGATCACTTGAATGGACGTTATCAAATCATTCATTGTGGCTGTGGTGGCTCGACAAAGGGTTCTAATTAATATCTACTTGAATCTCTCTATCTAGCTATCTATCTATTTTACCCCTTTTCCAGAAACCAAGTCGTCTCATCTCCATTAGCGGACTGGGCTACCAGTGAACGCTAAGATTAAGCAAGAAATATATGGAGTGACAATGTTGTGACACACTGGCAGGGAATATTTTATACTGATTTCAAGCCCTAAATCAGAATGAGAGTGTGTGTCTCTTCCTGTTAGCATTAGTTAGCTGAGAATCATTTAATAAAGGGGTTAGTTAGACAGCCTATCATTGGACCGTGAAAAACTAAAGCTCACTTGCTGGGGCTCGTGTTGTGTTATGACTTCAGTGGTCTCCTCAATGCCTTGAGGAGACCTTGGCTGAGAACCTACTGCTGTTAGAGTGTGTGTGTGTGTGTGTGTGTGTGTGTGTGTGTGTGTGTGTGTGTGTGTGTGTGTGTGTGTGTGTGTGTGTGTGTGTGTGTGTGTGTGTGTGTGTGTGTGTGTGTGTGTGTGTGTGTGTGTGTGTGCGTGTGTGTGTGTTTCTTCCAGGGAGCCCACTTCTTCTACCACCACCGGATGAATTATACAGTGATAACTGCAGTTCAAGTGCTGCTATCTTAAGGGATTTTTTTTTTTTCTATATAAATAAGACATATATTTACACCTCGTATCTTTCCATCCGTCTCCAATGTTTTATCGCCCTCAACTGAATTTAATTTAATTTAATTCAACTCAAAACAAAACAAAAGGACTAAACCCCAGAGGCTGAGATACAGTGTTCAAGACACACCACAATACCAACGTGTTGGATAGTACTAGTGCTAGTAGGGGAAGGTTTTGCTCTCCTTGTCACATGTACAGTGCAGAATGTATATGGAGGCACAGGAGCAAATACCATATAGGGTCAAATCATCTAGGATTCAGTTTAGCAAAATGAAATAGAAACCGGACAATGATATTTTCATATAATTTACTGAACATTCTCATTGTCACAGACCGTAAGTGTAAGGTTCTGTCTGTAAAGATAAAGAGTGGAATGAAACTATGCCCATAGAAAATTGATTGCAGTGTGAATATTAGATTTCATTCTTAAATGCCGTATAGCCGAACTGATGGGAGATAAAGAAAACATCAACATAGGACTGAGCTCAATGTCATTAAAATATGTGCAGTTAAGATGTGATTATCTAGACGCATGACTATCCATAATATGGAAATCCAGTCTTTTTCAATTTAGAGGCTAGACATTTGGCCTTTGTGTTTGCTAAGAGAACATGTCTACTAAATTGATGGTGTTGTTATTTTAAAGGGCCAAAAAATTCTCCCAGGAAAGAAACTGAACACAAATGTCAGGGCTTAAGAACAATTATCAAGAATCATCATTTTGGGGAGTATTAACAAGCTCAAAAAAATCAGATTTGTTGGTCTTGAGTGTTGGACAGACTAATACATCTAACAGTCTCAATTGATATTGTAATTTTTTAATTTTTTTATTTATTTATCATCGAAAGATCAATTGCAAAAATAAAATAAAAAGGCAAAGAAACTTCAACTTCAGACATATGTCATGCGCCCACTGTAACTCTCAAAATACTAGAATCACATGTTCTCCTCTGGGCAGGTGTTGGCAGGATACAACTAATTCAATATATTTTCAGATTTCCTCCCCATGGAAATTGGATCTTTCGGTCGTCACTTTGGGCATTATAAGTTTATTTTATTTCTTCTTTACAGTCTTTCTGTGTGTGTGTGTGTGTGTGTGTGTGTGTGTGTGTGTGTGTGTGCGTGCGTGCGTGCGTGCGTGCGTGCATGTGTGCGTGTGTGCGTGCGTGCTTCATGACTCCATCATTAAAGCTACCATTAGCTGACTAAGAGGCTGTGGATTTTCCCCTATTAACCCAAATGTAATTTGGGACACTAAAGGCTTTAAACCATTGACACCATCGTCCCTAACCTTGACCAAAGTGCTTTTAATTGCATTAAACGTAAGCAAACCCTAAATGTGTTGGTGATAGGTAAGCATATGCTCATAGGAATCATGATTAGCCCCCTATCCACCTGTTTGTTTCCACCACAGGAACCAGGGCCCGGACCATAGTTACTGGAACCTTTCTTAGCCCAGACAAAGTCCCTGCTTGGGGGGGGGTCCGGGGGGGGGGGTAGGACTCAACAAAGGTTCAGGTCCTTTGGGGCGGGGCTGCACTGCTGAAGAATTCTGATTGGTCAACATGTCTACTCACAAGCGTTTCACCCACCATGTTTAAAATCTCACCTCCGTACTAACGCCCGGGCCACACGCCATGCATCTGCTGCTGCTTGTGTCTGCCTTTTATGTTTTATTGCGCCTGTGTTAACAGATTAAAGCAGCTGTTTTCTATTGAGCAGCCACCCGGAGCAAAATCTGACACTTCAGCTCAGAAATCTAGCCTTTTATTTTTCTTCTATTTTTAATCGCCAGACTGCCGTGGTTCTCTGCTAAAAGGATACAGAGAAATAATCTGTCCAGCGCTCACTATCTGAAGTTACAAATGGAAGATAGCCAACACACACACAGACCAAAGGTATTTAGATCATAGGCTAAGGTCAGGATTATGGGGAAGTGAGCAGTAACAGGGAGGACCACATGGAGAGGAGGAAGCAGGTTGCATGTGTGAAAGCTCTTTATGCTGCTTAGGCCAATCCTCTGGCACGTTTCCCCCTCGGCTCACCTGGGATATGCCTGAGTGAGTCAAACAAGGGTTTACCTCGGAGCAGCACAACGTCGCTAAACACTGCAATGTGGCTAGTAGGACTGGCATTGTTTGGACCATAAACAGTTCCTGGGCAGTAGATGCTACTTCCCCTGGCCCACCAACATTGTTTTTTTGCCTGATATTTCTGACCAAATACTGGCAAAAACCAATGACATATCGTCAGCCAACTGAGCCAAGTGTGCTTTGTGTGTCCCAAGGACAATGCATGTGCTCAAAGTCAGTTCCTAAATGCCTCTTGCAACCAACAACTGCATTGTGCTCTGTTGCATAAGGGTGTCCTTTCAGTTAAGATAATGCCACAACTTCAGGCCAACACATAAGATTGTCTGTGTATGTTACTGGTCCCCATAGGATGAGCCTTAGAGATTCTGATGAGTCCCCCTCTACATTTTCCACTACCACCAGAAATCAGGCCAGATTTCTCCCATGACCAACACAGTCCAAAACATGGCTTCTAAAAAACAAAATGCTCTGGTAATAATGTCATTATTAGCAGAGCATGAATCCTAATGTCTTAACTACCTGACTGTTCTTTGAGTTCACTGAAGCACATTCATTATTCCCAGGTGGATGAACCCTATTGATTCCATCTAATGCTTAAAAAACCCACTACTGTAAAGATCCAAGACTTAGCTATATGAGTTGCTGGTCTTGCCTACTACTGTTGTATTAGTGTGGATGTAATGAACAAGCTCTTTAGGACATGTACTGGTTTTTATTAGTTAGCCAGTGTCAGCCCACTGTACATCTGTAAAAGCTTTTAGCCAGTCAAAGCTGAGTGTGTGTTATTACGTCTCCGCTGAACCCTCTTCTTGTATGTTAACAGACAAGGTGGTGAACCACGCGGGTCGAGTCGCCAAACCGGATCGAACAACCCCACGCGCCCATGTAATTACTCAGCCTGCCCCATGTCCACTGCCTGTAGGTGGGCTACTGACAGCATCACTCCTCCCCCCACTGTCTGCCCGCTCACTGGGAGTAATGAGGCACGGCACACACACACACACACACGCACACTCAGCACAAAGCCCATCCCTGAGTGTGTGTGTGTGTGTGTGTGTGTGTGTGTGTGTGTGTGTGTGTGTGTGTGTGTGTGTGTGCGTGCATGCGTGCGTGCGTGTGTGTGTGTGTGTGTGTGTGTTAGTCTCTGTGTGTATGTGTCTAAGTAAATGGATGTTGCCATAGCTGTTTGAGTGATTGAGAAAAAAAAGAAATAGAATAAAATAGCTAAAGGAGGTGGGTGCAGGAACCAATCGCACTGTCACTCTTGCTTTTTGTGAGGCTGTTGAGATTGTAAACTACCTTTTCTTTACTTGTCAAGTGAGGGAATGGGACTGTGTGAATGTTAATGGGGATTACAGGGTCCATTAGAGACAGCAGACAGCTTGACAGAGAGACAAAGACACTGCACGGAGTTCTGTGGAGTGCTGGTGTGTTTATGCACCTGTGTGTACACTCTCTCACACACACACACACACACACACACACACACACACACACACACACACACACACACACACACACACACACACACACACGTACACACATCCCTCCTCCCTCCACCTGGGGCGTTCTGCCAGGCGGAATTGAACAGCTGGATGTAGCTCCTCAAAAACCCACACAGAATAATGGCTGCAATTTGGCACTTGATAAATCCAAAAGGGAAAACAGAAATCATCATTGCACCGCCTCCATTATGCCTTGATAGAAACTCCTCCAGCTCCTCCGCCCGCACAGGCCAATCATGAACCTTCAAGTGTCTGTTCAAACAACAACAAATGCCTTTTAATCACTTGTTAACGTCCATATGTTTTGTAATGAAAAGGGTGCTCAACATTAGCAGCAGCGTGCTCCAAACCCCCCCCCCCCCCCACCCAAAGCTCCATGCATGCTGCTATTCAAACTACAATTCCACCAATACAGTCCGACATTTAAAGAAACAGCCATATTTGCTATCAGAGTGAAATCAGGGGATTTGGTCCAGCAAAAAGACAGAAACCAGAGCTAAGAAAACGTCCTCTTTAACCAGTTGTTAACATAACAATGTGGCAATAGTCACAGATGAATCCAGGAGTCATGGCTTTTGGAAAAATGCACAAAAATACAGCCTCACTGTATGGACAACTATTCAGACCTATGAATTGACACTGCGCTGGAAAACAAAAATGTAAGTGAGCTGAAAGCAAAGAAAGCGCTGCAGACTGGTGGGAGATAGGATGGGAACAGCATTCTGGTGTTCAACCTGCTACATGAAACAGTAAACTGTTCAATTCAGAAGACTTGAAGAACCTCAAAACAGTACGAGAGAACAGCTTGAGAACAATTTGCTGAGGAACTTTTAACCAAGGGGGAAATACTAACGCTCTCTAACCACTACACCACGAGTAGCCCCCACCCCCTCCCCCTCAAAATCAATGGCAACTTAAATGTGTCAGATGTGATAGTGGTATCACTGCATCATCTATAGAATCCTTAATAAGTCCATTCACCTGTGTGGAGCTTATTGAATGTACTGCTGTGTAAATGGCTGAATTAAGCACTTGACACTTGCTCCTGGAGATGCTGTTATATATCACCCTGCATCCCCGCCTTCCTCTTTCACTGTCCATGCCCTCTGGAGAGAGCCCTCTCAGCTCTGAGGTCAAAGGTCACCCTGAGAGAGAGAGAGGGGACGGGGCAATGTGTGTGTGTGTGTGTGTGTGTGTGTGTGTGTGTGTGTGTGTGTGTGTGTGTGTGTGTGTGTGTGTGTGTGTGTGTGTGTGTGTGTGTGTCTGTGTGTGTGTGTGTGTGTGTGTGTGTGTGTGTGTGTGTGTGTGTGTGTGTGTGTGTGTGTGTGTGTGTGTGTGTGTGTGTGTGTGTGTGTGTGTGTGTGTGTGTGTGTGTGTGCGTGTGTGTGTGTGCTGTTGGGCGAGAACAAAGAGCTGGGCGTGTGACTCCAGTTGAAGCCTCTTCTTCTTTTCTGTTGTGCGCCACATGGACACAAGCATCTGCAGCCAACAGCCTGAACAGAACGGCACACTGCATAAGGACAATACAGAGACACTTCTGTGTCGCTTCTAAGTGTGTGTGTGTGTGTGTGTGTGTGTGTGTGTGTGTGTGTGTGTGTGTGTGTGTGTGTGTGTGTGTGTGTGTGTGTGTGTGTGTGTGTGTGTGTGTGTGTGTGTGTGTGTGTGTGTGTGTGTGTGTGTGTGTGTGTGTGTGTGTGTGTGTGTGTGTGTGTGTGTGTGTGTGTGTGGTTTGATGCAGGACTAAATAGCCTCCATTCATTGGTTCTTGAAAAAGCTGGCTGGGTCTGGGACAAGGAGAAGCTGCCTCTCTAATTAGCATTGGTTCATTGTTGTTGTTTGTTGCGGCGGTCCTGCAGAGACCTTTGTTGTCCGGCCACTGTGCCAGGAAGTGTTCCATACCCCATGGTTATACACACGCTGTTTGGTGCACCACTGCATTGAAACAAAGTGCAAACCAGGAGGTATACAGCACCCAAAAAAGTGTTTCAAGGGCTGCTGCTGCTTGGAACCTGAATGAGGCACATTCTGTGATTCATCAGCTTTTATTATAGTGTAGTCTGGACCCCATTCATCTAGATATCTTGACTATATACCGTGAAGCAGGAGAGGATTGGTTGAAGTTGGGCCTGCCTGTGTGAACAGCAATGAGAGACAATACACTCAATACTTTGATGTTGTGTTTCAAATTGGCTCTCAATGTCCACCTTAACTCTGTGCTCACACAAATGGTTCAATGGTTTTTGGAAACAAGCTTAATGGTATTGGAAAGTTAAATAACATAAACAAAGTGTGCAAATTATTTCAATCACACAAGCATAACAACATTCAACATAACAGAATACCACTGACCCTTGAGCTGACTTTGAGCACTAGCCCTATACCACAGGTCAGGCTGTGAATCAGGCTGGCCAAAAATTCCGCATTAGGATTTTAATTCAAATATGCATAATATCTAGACAAACTTGAGTTTCCTACAAAAGCATCGAGCTGACAGAGTGACAGGTATTAAGCTGATGGTCGGTTCACATACAGTTAGAATGGACGGTCCATTATAGAATCTTGGTCTTTGGTTAGATACAATTTCCTTTGTTCTTTTTTTTTACTGGAAAGGGTTCAGGAGGAAAAACAGTGAAGACAGTAATGTGCACACTGCACTCATAGAGGAAGAGGACTGTATGATGTCCAACCTTCTGTCTGTGGCTGCTGTGCTCCAAACACTGAAACCGTCTGCCAAAAAGACATTACGCACAGTGCCAGAACACACATGTGACAATATCCCATACATATGCAGGTATTAGTGACACACACCACTCATCTGTTGGGTTCATTAAGCATTTGTGGCACTGCTTATAAAACAGCCTTACTAGGAAGTCCATAGGGCATTATTAAATAGATTAAATACTAGTATTTCAACAGTGCATTTAGTGAAACCGCACTCTTTCCCTTGGCACTTCCGCACTTATTGCTGGGAACACTTGTCTCCTGAGAACCCAACCCCCCACATTTTACTCCTATGGCTAATTTCACACAACCATCTGCACCAGGGGTATGGATTTAGCCAATGTGTCATTACAGCAATATATATTACACTCCCCCTTTAAAGATAATTCACTTCCTGGTTCCTTCCAGTATGTATTTAAATCTATAATTATATTAAGTGTATAAATATGGAGCGCAACATTACGTGATAAATGAACAAGTCCCAACAAGCACACAGGGGGGCGTTAAGTGATGTTGTAAAGTGTATCTTTTGACCTGCTCCCCTTGACTATAACAGTGTTTGAGCTAAGCTAACCTGGATGAGAGACCTATGCCCATTTCTATATCAAAAATGCACGCACAGCAGTACAGATATACAGGAACAGTTCATGTCGACTTTTTCTTGAGCTGGAGATTGAGGCTTAATGTGTTGTACTATTCCTTTAAGCACATATAGCTAAAGATCAGTGCCGCAGGAGGAAATTGCAAGTGTTCATAAATTGTCACATGCTGCTAGACAATAACGTGCAAAAATGTCCCTTCCTGACATCTTGACAGAGAGCCAAACTCACATCAGGGAGCCCGAGTGCCGACACACTTAAGCCACCAGGACACATAAACATGCCCATAGAAACGTATCTAGGTTAACTTTGTCTAGCCAATCTGCTCTGGTTTCCCTTCCCTTTAATCCCCCTCCCTGTGCCTTATCACAGTGGGAGGTGTAGCACATAATACCGTATAGGATGATTCCCCGTTCCTTTTCGCAGGGTGTGAGCCATAGCAAATCATTTAAGGTACAACAACAAAGCATGCAAAGGAGAGTTGGACCTGTTTGTGTTTTTTGACGTTTCTTGGATTCAGGTTTGTGTAGTCCGAGCCAACATTTTTTAGATTCATTTCAAACTATAGATTCTTTGGCACTGACTATTTCCTGCAGCTAAGAGGCTCCTAGGTTTCCCTCCTCTGCGAAAAGATTTATTTTTGGATTTTGCCAATAATTTCTTATTGCTGGACAATAAGACAGACACATAAAGGGGCATGCCAGCAAGCTTTTCAGAAGCTGCTGACATTTAAGACTTTTACATAAAAGGTGGAGTCGGAGATTCTGGATTTTTGTTGTTTTTTTTGCTTCCTGCACATTGTTGATGATACAGATTATTATGGAAAAACTCTAGATTGCATTTCAGGCTCCACCCCAAGGAGCCAGTATTGATCCCCGTATAGCCAGTGAGAGTTGCATTGCCAGGACTACTACAGCTATCGATCAGCTCCCACTGGTCATGTGTGTGCGTGTGTGTGTGTGGGGGGGGGGGGGGGGGTCGGAGGAGGGGGTTGCAGGTTCCTAGTCCAACCAGTATACAATTGATCCAGGGAAACAGAGAGAGATTAAACAGTAGAGAAAAGAGAAAAATGTATCTCAAGCTACCGAAAGGGCACTCGTGTCCCGATGGCCACAGTCCCATCAGCTCCCCCCCCCCCCACACACACACACACTCTCACACACCCTCCCTTCCTTCACTCTGCCTGCTGGACCATGCATCAGCACCGTGTCCTTCTCACCATGTGCTCTGCTCTCTCTCACACACACACACTCACACACACACACACAGTGAATGAATGTCCACCGGTGTTTTGCCGTATTAAGCACCCCCCTGCCGTGGAAAGCACGCCCCTCCTCGCGCAATTTTAAGACGGTTGCCTCTTTAAAAACGCTAACCAAAACGCATAGATTATATCCACAAGTCTTCATGTTAGGTTGATGAATGGCCCGCTAAACTGTGTGCTGTCTTTCTGAATATTTTCTAAATATATAATTCATCATAGTTGCACACAGTGAGATGTTTTTTTTTTGTTTTCTTTTAAGATATTTTTTGTCATTTTTCATGCTTTATTGATAGTGTTAAGAGACAGAGGTGAAATGGGGCAGAGAGGGGAATGACATGCAGAGAACGACCGCGGGCGGGAATTGAACCCGGGTCTGCTGCTGGGCCCGGTCCGGGGGGGGGGGGAAGCCCCACCAACTGAGCTAAGGGCGCCCCAGTGGGATGTTGTTTTGCTTGGTTTACTTCATCATTGAATATGAACTCATACTACAGACTCATCAGTCATTTTGTGCTTATTAGGATTTCACTGATCTACGCTGAAATGTCCACAAATGTATCAAGGAAACTTCCTCCATTTATCAGCATCAGTGCTATAAGTGGGGGGTTGCTTTCCATGGCATGGGGTGCTGAATAAGGCACAGCACCGGTTAAGAGACACCACCCAAAACAGCAGCAGCAGCGTGGAACCTTGTATTGTACTACACTGCATGCTGCCTATTCACTGTAGAGCCACTGTACTCTCAACACTCTTGATTTAACTCATCTACATCCATCACTGGGTTACTCTTTCACACATAACACCTGCATCAGCAATAACTAGCAAGTGCTCCTCCTTTTTTCAACCTGCTAATACAGTGCGCGCTCACACACACACACACACACACACACACACACACACCATTCTATCATTTGCACATACATGTCAAAACTGTGATAAATGAGTCCAATAGCAGCACAGGGCATTTGAGGAGTCCCCGCTGCCTTAAACAGGGGAGAAGAAGAAGAAGCCAAAAGACAGCACAGCACATGCACAGCCCCACTCCTCTATAAACCCCCCCCCCCCCCCCCCCCCCTAGTCTGGGGCATTCACCTCTGGGACTGCAGTAAATATGTTACCACACCATATACAGTGAGCAAAGATGGCTCCAATGCATCAACCCTCTCTGCCACATGCTTGCTATGCTGCACCTCTGAAGAAATAAAGGGCTCAGAGAGAAGAAGCTTTTGCTTATGAAGGGTTGTAGAAGATGTGATTGAAAATGATTAAACCTACAGAACACTTTAGGCAAGTTCACCATGCCTGCCTGCCTGCCTGCCTGCCTGCGCCCTGCTATGTACACAAACATTGACATATTAATATTGCATCAAGACTGCAGGAGTTAGTGCATGCATGGGCATGGGACATCCATCCAACACAGACACTTCACCAGCAGCATAGATAGATAGATCGGTGGTGGAAGAGTAAACACACAGGGGTGTGTTGGGGAGGAGGGGGGGGGGGGGGTAGGACCGTTACCTGTCTCCCAGATGTATTGCGCTTTAGTTTCCGCTGCGGTCTGTGCATCCACCAGCAGCTCCCACATGGAGAGAAAGAGCAGCGACGATGATATCCTCCAGAGAAAGACTCCAAAGCGCCCCGGCATCCCCGCGCCTCTGCCGGCCAGCCCCATGGCCAACACCACGGCAACGACTTCCACACTGTATAGTTCCCCCCAATGCAGTGAAGAGAGAAAAATAAAGCAAAAAAGCCTGGGCCACGAGGTACAGAGCCCGGACTCAAGTGTGTGTGTGTATGTGTGCGCCTGCTGTGGGTGCGTGTAGTCAGTCGGCTTGTGCTTTGTCCACACCAGCGCTCCCAAAAGAAAAAGAAGTAAATCCCGGGCAGGCGAGTGAAGGGGCTGAGCTCTCCTCGTCCGCTCCGTGTCTCTGTTTCTCTCTTGGATCCTTAATGAGAGAACACACTAAGGTCTGCATCTAACAAAACAGGGAACAATAGATCCCTGAGCCCAGCCTGCTACTGCTGCTGCTGTGTGCCGGGTGGAGGCAGCGTCTCTCTCTCTCTCTCTCTCTCTCTCTCTCTCTCTCTCTCTCTCTCTCTCTCTCTCTCTCTCTCTCTCTCTCTCTCTCCATATACACACACACACACAGACAGACGCATACACGCCCACCCGCTCTCCTCTCCCTCCCTCTCTTCTGACTCGTCTCTCATCCCTTTTCAAAGCGCTCAGTGAAGCTCTTCTGCACTCCGATCGAAGTAGGATCCAGCTGGATGGATCGAGCAGGTGGAGGTGGGTAGGTGGGTAGGTAGGTAGGTGTGTGTGTGTGTGTGTGTGTGTGTGTGTGTGTGTGTGTGTGTGTGTGTGTGTGTGTGTGTGTGTGTGTGTGTGTGTGTGTGTGTGTGTGTGTGTGTGTGTGTGTGTGTGTGTGTGTGTGTGTGTGTGTGTGTGTGTGTGTGTGTGTGTGTGTGTGTGTGTGTGTGTGTGTGGTGTGTGTGTGTGTGTGTGTGTGTGTGTGTGTGTGTGGCCTATTTAGTAAAACTTAAATCATTTATACTCATTTATATTTATTGCAGAATGTCTATTGTTGTGATTTCACAGTACTGTTTGAAGTCCATACAATCCAGATAAGCAATTATTACCAGTGTTTCCTGACTGGGAATCAATTAATACAAAGAAAAGTTAGTTTATGTTGAAATAATAAAACACTTTAGAGATCATTTTGAACTGTATTACGGTAAGGCCTGTCCTTGGTTGTATCCCATTGTTGTTATTGTGACAAAGGTAATACATTGCACCCTATTAAAGCATTATAATTGTTAAATGGGTTTTAATTCACCTTTAGTAACAAAAAACAAGCTTTTAAAATGTGCTTATTTCTCCAATTGTGTGCACCTGTCACACTGCAATCTTTGGGAGGTCACTTCCTGTCACAGTCACATGGCTGTCACATGACAACCACACCAGGATGTTGAGTATATGTCACTCTGGGACTTAATGAGTAAAAATCTAGTGTAACCTGTATGAGGAACATTTTAGGACATTCAAAGTGTGTGTGTGACGTGGATGCCACCACGGGTTTATACAAGAATCATGTTTCCTCCAGTGGTTGCAATACTTAAAAACCTGTAGAAGGTTTGAACTCAGTAACTCAATGTGTGACAATGAGTCAACCTCATTTTTGTAAGGAGCTACTCTTTTTGGAAAACTTCATTTAGACAGGGATTCAATAAACGGAAGATTCTTCCCCACAGAAGTCAACAAAGAAGGGTCATAGAATCTTTTCAAACTTAAAGTCAAGTTAGAATGAATGAATTCTCCTGTGCTTTTACTACAGGTACTCATGGTATTTTCTATTGGGGGCATTGTTTGTATTTTGTGTTGTTCTGTATGGGTTTTTCTACGGTGGCTGAAAAGGGCAAAATATTATCACTATTTGGAGACGCATGCAGTGCTTGAGAGATAACAATGATCATTCAGAAATACATACAAGAAGCCCAAACAAACACAACAATGTGCTGCAAATGAAAGAAAAAAAATTGCCCCAGAAAGCTAAAGCTAAAAACATTAACAGCAAACACGCTGAAAATACAGAGACAGACGCAAAGACTTTGTCAGTTGTCAGCATGTTGATTATGTACCCTAACTTGTTTGCATATAAAAAATATTAACATAAAATAAGAAATTGATTGATCAGTGTGTGTGTGTGTGTGTGTGTGTGTGTGTGTGTGTGTGTGTGTGTGTGTGTGTGTGTGTGTGTGTGTGTGTGTGTGTGTGTGTGTGTGTGTGTGTGTGTGTGTGTGTGTGTGTGTGTGTGTGTGTGTGTGTGTGTGTGTGTGTGTGTGTGTGTGTGTGTGTCTGCGTGTCTGTGTGTGTTAGAGAGAAACAATGACAGTTAAAGGGATATTGGAAAAAAGTATCAGATATTGCTGTGGCTTAGTCTTGACCTTGTATGATATTGAAGATTCATCATTCTCAGATAGAAGAGGTTGTTATTATTCATGAGAGGCGGCCGCTGCACTCAATGAAAGCAGATGATAAATCTGATCAGTGGCAGGTTGGCCAGTAAATCAAATGGACAGGGTCAGTCGTCACGCTCCCACACGCCAGCTAAATAGCACTGCTCTGGGGTTCATATTGTTCCATTTACTTTACATTATCTATACACCTGTAAGGCTAATAGTTCTTCGCTATACTCTCACTCAATACACGTTTCCTTTCATTTATTTTTTCAAAGTGGTGACTTTATTTGGTTGGCACACATCTGTCAATTTAACCATGGTCTTCCTTACAAGCTAACTGCCCAGTTTTGAGTTTAAACTTGGGTCTTACCCTCATAGGTGGGACTATGCTGACAATGGGTTCTTATTATTAGCTCTATTTCAGAGATCAGGAAAAACCCCACAGACTAAATATAGTGTACTTTGAAAGTGTTAAAAATTTAAAAATGTATGTGTTCAGACTGCTATCTGACAGCTGTACTTAGCCAGCAGTGTACAGTAGGCTACACACCGACCATGTGGATATAAGAAAACTGTAGAACATTAAACCTAGTATCCATGTACAAAGTATGGTTAGGTCTAGGCTATTAAAACATAGGACAGCTATTCTGAATGCTTGGTGTCAAAATACCTACCTGTCCATATATGTGCACTGAAAACAAAAGGTGGTCTTATTACACAGCCATAGGCTCTGTAAACTGGTATGTTATCAAAGGGTATGTAAAAAAGGGGGGCCAAACGTAGCTAGCAAAATGGCTCCACCTTTATTTCCATACTGTTTGCAATTCAACCATGACATAAAAAGTAGCTATGAGGTAATGGAAAAAGACATTTAAACCTGCAGTGTGTAGAATTTTGGGTTTTATTTCCTAGCAGATTTTGTAGAAAATAATTATAATATCCATAAGTACGTTTAATTTAGTGCATAATAGCTGATTCTTTTTTTTGGAATTATTATTTTTTTCCTTAGAAAGGGTCTCATATATGTCCATATTTCTCTCCATACTTTGGACCATATATCATGTGTCATAGTTGGAATGTCATCAGGTACATTGTTTAAAAATTTGAATTTTTCTTGTCCTTGAAGGCCACTGTAGCTTCTGTTATTATTCGAAAGGGGTGGGGTTACCCAGGGAGCGTTGCATTCTAGAACTTTCTAGAACTTACTTGATGATGTCATATTACACACTGCACCTTTAAAGTAAAAGATAAAACGAAAAAATTAAATGACCCTTTAAGTTATACACTACACATTTTACTGTATTCCTTACAAGAAAACAGAATATGAAAGTTCATCATTTAACGATTGTATTCCCATAGTGTGTCAAGTGGCTATAGATTAAACCACTACTGCCATTTATCAGTCAGAAAATCCTCCTCCGGTCCTGGGAGAGTTGTCCATCATCACATACATTGGTCCTGCTATAGCAACAGACCTGGCAACCAAACACAAGCCAGACCCTTTCTTCCCTCCACACCCCCCTCCCCAATCCCCCCAGGCCCTCAGTCATTTCACAGCCATTAGCCAAATAAAGGAACATTTCAACCTGCTGCTCTGTGTGGACCCCATAATTAGTCCAGCACCGACCATGCTGGGCCCCCTCTGTCCCAAACTACCCAGCTGGCCTGCCTGATGCCATAAACACACACACACACACACACACACACACACACACACACACACACACACACACACACACACACACACACACACACACACACACACACACACACACAAACACACACACTGAATGGTCATTCCTACATAAATGTTCTAAAATCACAAGATAAGAAGATAGCTAGACTGTATTTTAAAGCAGGCATATCGCCACAGGGCTATTGTTGCGCAGTCAGACATACTAAATCCATTCACCTCTCTTGCTTGTATATACTGGGACAAGAACAGTAGTCCAATTAAATGGCCTAATTCAACTCTAACCATAGCTCGACTCAACTGTGCATGAAACGTACTGAGCTTCTTGCACGGGGACACATGGACATGATGCAAGAGGAAGGGGATAGGACCACCAACCCCTACGCTCAGCGGACCACTGCTCTACTGTGCCTGCATAGCTACAGGCGGCCCACACATATATTTAATAATATATGGTTTATTTCATATTTTGAAACTGTAACAGTGTGGCGAATGGATGTTCTGATGGGCAGCTCATGACATGACAGGTGGTTTGTTGAAGCCCAGAGTATGAATCCATTTCTCATATCCAGATAATGAGGCGACCAGACTGACATCCTCATGACAGGTTCACTGAACCTCTGTGCTGCTGAATGACTGTGTGTGTGTGTGTGTGTGTGTGTGTGTGTGTGTGTGTGTGTGTGTGTGTGTGTGTGTGTGTGTGTGTGTGTGTGTGTGTGTGTGTGTGTGTGTGTGTGTGTGTGTGTGTGTGTGTGTGTGTGTGTGTGTGTGTGTGTGTGTGTGTGTGTGTGTGTGTGTGTGTGTGTGGCAGCTCTTCTTCTGAAAGACTCCCACCTGCTTCCATTCCATTCAGGACCAGGTTGGTGCGGGTCTGGATTTCACCAATCCCTTCCACTATCAGACAGTATCGGGTCAGATGTGGACGCAATCTACTAATCGGATTGACAACTCAAGTGAATGTACCAATGATCCAAATTCCATAGTGTGTTTTTAAATGTTTTCTATATTATTTTAACCATGAAATAAATAAATAAATGAACATGTTTAAGACCATGGCTATGTGATAAGGTATATCACACATTAAAAATGATTTTAGCAAAATTCAAAAACTTATGTTCTTCTGTATTCAAAGCAGTTCAGATAAACCTTTATGCATTTCTTTTATATATATCCTGCTCTTTTTAAATTAGAGTTGCTGTGTTGCTTAAGCCTTTCTTTACCTCACACATGACATCACCAACAACAAAGAAATGTAGAATCATTATGATATCGGACAGTATTGATATGGGCCCATATCCAAAACCCAGATATTGGAATTGGATCGGACTGAAAAAGTGTGGAATCAGTGCATCTGCAGGTGCAGCCAAGACAAGAGGTCACATGATGGGTCACGGTGGGGGCATCTCAAGGAGGATATGGAGGGGAGAGAAAGCAGGCTGCATGGAGTGAGAGCTACAGGCTCAACCAGCAAGCAGGGCTTATCAGGGGCTTTAAGGGGATGGAATCTTCCCCTGATTAGTGGGAAATCTGCTGGCTGGGATTACAGTCTGCGGCTGCATTTAAGACGACAAACAGATACTGGTAATGAGAAGGAGTGAGAAGGCGAGATACCTCTAGAGAAAGCTGCACAGCAGGTCAAGGGCAGCCCCATATAATGACAACACTTGCGTTAAAAACTGCTGTCATCAGACCAACATTAAAAAAACCTACCCTTGATCCAGAAGTCCTCTCCAACTACAGGCCCATCTCAAATCTCCCATTTCTGTCAAAAGTTCTGGAAAAAACAGTTGCAGCACAACTTCAGGATCACCTCATACAACATCACCTGTTTGAAAAATTCCAGTCTGGTTTCCGCCATGGCCACAGTACAGAAACAGCCTTGGTAAGGGTCACAAATGACCTCCTGATGGCAGCAGACACCGGCTCCCCATCTCTCCTCATCCTCCTGGACTTAACAGCTGCTTTTGATACGGTTGACCACAATATTCTCCTCCACCGCTTGCAATACACCATTGGACTATCAGGAAACGTACAAAACTGGTTCACCTCGTACCTCACTGACAGAACTGAGCACGTCGCCCTGGGCAAAGCAAAATCTCACACCAACAACGTCACCTGCGGTGTCCCCCAGGGCTCGGTGTTGGGCCCCACCCTTTTCTCACTGTACATGCTCCCCCTGGGCAGTGTCATTAGCAGGCATGGGTTATCATACCACTGCTATGCCGATGACACACAGCTCTACATCAGGACAACCCCCACTTCTTCTGCCCCTCTGCCAACATCCACACTGACCACCTGCCTGGAGGAGATAGAGGCGTGGATGAAGCTCAACTTCCTACAACTAAACAGCTCCAAAACAGAAGCCATCCTTGTTGGCACGCCACATCAGCTCCGCTCCCCCACCATCACCAATATCACCTTCTCTGGCCAAAACATCCCCCTTTCCACATCTGTCACCAACCTTGGTGTTAAAATGGACCCTCAACTCAATTTTGACACCCACATCAAACACCTCTGTAAGACAGCATTCTACCACCTCAAGAACATCGCCAAACTCCGTCAAACACTCACCCTGGCAGATGCAGAAAAGCTCGTCCATGCCTTTGTTTCCTCAAGGTTGGACTACTGCAATGCACTCCTCATCGGGATCCCTGGCAAGAGCATCCAGAGGCTCCAGTACATTCAGAACAGTGCTGCCAGGATCCTGATGAGGGTGCGCAAGCACGACCACATCACCCCCATCCTGAAATCACTGCACTGGCTCCCTGTCTCACTCAGAATTGAGTACAAGGTCTCCCTCCTCACCCACCAGTGCCTTCACGGACATGCCCCCCTTTACCTTCAGGAACTCCTCACCCCCCCGACAACCTCACGTACACTCCGTTCAGGATCCACTCACACCCTCCAAACCCGACATACAAAGCTGTGCACCATGGGTGATCGGGCCTTTTCTGCTGCAGCCCCTAGACTATGGAACGCTCTCCCTGACCAACTGAGGGCCCCACAGACTACAGCTCTTTTTAAACGGAACCTCAAAACTCATCTCTTTAAAAGAGCATTTGGCTAAACTTTCTTTGAGGTTCCCCCCTTTTTAAGCACTTTGAGATTCTTGAATATAAAGTGCATTATAAATAAAATTTATTATTATTATTATTATTAACACACAGCTAAGAAGATAATGTTGGATTAAATAGTATATGTATTCTAAGGGAATAGATAGTATGAGATGTAATGAGCCATTGGGGGAAACAGATATTGGTATACATACTGTAGGATTGTATATTGAATGGTCTAGCTTTGTATAAAGGGCCTATACTACAACATAGTATAGTTAGTGGAGGCCTTATCGTTTCCCCTAAGCAGCACAATTCGTTTTGGAAGGGCACGGTTTGGTATGGAACGGTTACCCTAGATCTGGCTTGGTACTGCCGACAGTACCCTTACTCTGTAGGCTGGGTTTAAGCCGTATGGTCAGATTATATACAGTCTATGGGTCAGAGTGGTTGGAAAGGCGTTGCCCGCAGCAGATAGGTATATGGTGACATCATAGCAGCTACGTAACCATGGTGACATCATAGCAGTGGGACACAGTGTAGACCGCTCATTAACTCAATGAAGAAGAAAAACACCAGATAATAAATGCACGGCGACATGTTTCTCTAAACACCAGACTCATCACTTTTACCAAGGAGATTACACACAGCAGTTTATCTCTTACATGGAAATTATGATCATTTCGACCAGTGAACAGACAGCAGTGTGTAGCTACATCCATTTGGGACCCTTTGGGATGGCTTGGTACCCCCAACGAAAGGGGGATTAAAATAAGTGTGGCACGGTTATTTTGGTACCCTTTCCAACTTTTGGTGTGTAAACACAAATGAATGCTGTGCCGTACCAAGCTGAACTGAACCGCACCACTCAGTGGAAACAAGGCTATAGTGAATTATAGTAGTGTAATGCAAAGCTTAGTTGGTGGGGTTCCTACCATAATATATTATAAGAAATGTTCTAAACTGCTATATTTTCTGTTTTCAAATGTTTTCTACTGCTGTCCATGCTCCGTACAGCTATACATTGAGCCACCCACACGATATGTTTAGAATATTTTAAACCACATCCCGAGGTTAAAAACAGGGAACAAACAAAAAAAAAGCATGATTTGTATATTTTAAAGCCACGTCCGAAACCAAAAGTATGTTGTGTAATGTTTTAGGTGGAAATGAATGGAATGGAATTAGAACAGGTTTAAACAGGGGACATTACAAGTCAGAATTTCCCTTTGGTCATATTTCATCATATTTTCTCAAATATTTGACTGAATGAGCATAGTGGGGCACTTGAGGGTGGCATACTTTTTGTAAGGATTCAGGTGCCATGAGTTGATCATTCAATTGTAGGGTATGGTGTGAATGGAAAATGGAGTGTGTGTGTAAAGAAATACATCACATATCTCCATAGGCATATCAGGTGAGCTTATTTTGAGAGGAGAGGGAGATGATGGGAGATATAGAAAAGCGAGGGGGAGAGGGTGGAGGTAGAGGGGTGATTTGAATAATAGGGCAGCATAAGTAGAACAGAGCCGAGCAAGAGGCAGAATAATGAAAACACTAGCACATGCTCTCACACACACACACACACACACACACACACACACACACACACACACACACATAACACAGCCCCGCACTCTGATGTTTTCTGATCAACAAGCACAGAGAAATGCATATCACAGCTAATGCAAATGCAGCACAACACATTAATAATTCCATTGTTTCCAACACGCAGCCTCCTCCCAGCTATGTGCATATACTAGTCCTCGTAACTGAACATACAGTACAACAGAGAATCATGTAATAAAAACCCTCCAGGCCCTCAAGGGCTGACGGCAGCACATAAAGGAGTTATTACTGTCTCCATTAGCAGAGCATCATCATAACTCACAGATATGCTGCCATAAACATGAGCTTTAAACCTGTAGTGTGTAGAATTTTGGGTTTTATTTCCTAGCAGACTTTGTAGAAAATAATTATAATATCCATAAGTACGTTTAATTTAGTGCATAATAGCTGATTTTTTTTTTTTTAATTATTATTTTTTTCCTTAGAAAGGGTCTCATATATGTCCATATTTCTCCATGCCTTGGACCAAAGCATTGGCGCCGCAATGTTGGAAGCGTCATGGTTGGAATGTCATCAGATGCATTGTTTAAAATTTAGAATTGTTCTTGTCCTTGAAGGCCACTGTAGCTTCTGTTATTATTCTAAAGGGGTGGGGTTACCCAGGGAGCGTTGCATTCTAGAACTTTCTAGAATTTTCTAGAACTTTCTTGATGATGTCATATTACACACTGCACCTTTAAGTGATAAGAGGAGGGGGTTTTTCTATTGACTTTACCATCTTAATTGGCCTCTCTCTCTCTCTCTCTCTCTCTCTCTCTCTGTCTCTCTCTCTCTCTCTCTCTCTCTCTCTCGTTACTTAGTGTGGAGGCATTCTCACTTCAATCATTGTTAACTTCAATTTAAATTTGCAGTTTAACATTTGACCACATTTTGCTACAAGGTCCTCTCCAGCGATGACATAGGCTACTACTCAGTTTTCCATGCTCCTTGTCTATCACAAAAACAGTCAGTGAGAGAGAGAGAGAGAGAGAGAGAGAGAGAGAGAGAGAGAGAGAGAGAGAGAGAGAGAGAGAGAGAGAGAGAGAGAGAGAGAGAGAGAGAGAGAGAGAGAGAGAGAGAGACACGCAATTATTTGCTTTCCCATTATCAAAAGTTGGCAAGGGGTTCCAAAATAAGCAAACTGTGCCGTAACTATTTCTGGGACCCTTTAGTTGGGCTACCATGCATTCCCAAAGGAACCCAAAAAGGGTGGAGCTACACACATGCAGTCCATTGATGGTTTGACAGAATCATCATCTTCGTGAGAAAGATAAGGGTGCTGTCGGCAGTGGAAATGCAAGCCAGATCTAGGGTTACCGTTCCATACCACGCCGTGCCTTGCTGAACCAAACCAAACTGCTCAGTAGAAATAAAGGCAATAGATTTTGGCTCAGGGTCCTTCTTCAATACAGGGCCTTAAGATTATCTTGTTCCCCAAGTTTCCCCTTCATCCCCTGATTATTTAAGTTCACAATGTGCGTTTTGTGGTTCAGACATTTTTTTTGTTACCTTTCCTCTTTCACCACCATCCGGCCAATATCTGTACAAAAAGGAAAATAAAATGCTATTGTACTTATTGCGGAAAAACAAATGTATGCCCCCCAAGAGAATAAACCTGTATGACCTCCACCCTAAGAACACCCCTTACATGAAGCAAACCAACCAATCACTGCCGACCTTTAGTCTCGCTGTTATTCATTTGACATTAATGAGGATGAATGTCATACAAGAAACTATTGGGCAGGCCTCCTATCATTTCTTTTGTTTTGTGCTCTGCCGTGTTGTGCCCTGGCCCACTCCGACACATTAGCAGTGGCTGTTTAGCTTTTAGAAAGAGGGGTGGAGATAGGGAAGTGGGGGGTGGGTGGTGGGGGTCGGTGCAGGGTGATGCAGGGCCAAGCCAAGCACATCCAATTTAAATATGCAAATGTTTTTCGGACGGAGGAACAAGATGGCAAATGACGGAGAACGGGGAGAACAGAACCGGTCGTAACGTAATTAAACGTTTACTATTGTATCGCTTGAGAAATCAATTATCCAATTTAGAAGTTGGAGAAAACATGGGGACTCCTTCTCCTTCTGTGGTGAGGCAGCCGGGGAGAAGAGGTTCAGAGATCATAGGTCTACGGGGGAATGTCAATCGACATGTGTGCTAGCTGTGGAAGGGTTTGTTTGTTCAAATGTCAAATAAGAAAATAACTAAGCAGCATTGGGATGCACTTACACACAAACAGTGTAGCAGCTTCATTCATTCAGTCCTGCAGAACAACAATGAGTATTCACAATAGGGATTCTTTTTCTCCTCTTTCAGTTAAAGGAAGCAGATCTCTAGTTTTCTCCTGAAGTGGACCATAGAGCAATGGAATGGCGTGCAGGGGCGCAGATATGAGCAACAGCACTGGGTGGGTGTTCATGTAAATGTGTCAGAAGGGGGCACGTTAAGTGGAAGTGCTATAAGCTCTCTTGCTAGGAGCTTGTTTTGACCCCCCACCCCCTCCCAATCCCCAATCAGGAACAAAGAGACTCAACAGTCTAATCCAAGCAGCTCATATCAGTCAAAGCAAATCATCCCTGAAATGAGTTCAGTCAGGCGGTAGGGGCCACGACAACTGCACAACTAGCCTTTAGCCTCCTCATCCCCAGCTCTCCTATTGTCTCTCGCTTCGTTGGGTCAAAGCCGGTAACCAGATTTTGGGGAACAAAGCTAGGGGATGGGGGGCGGGGGGTGGAAACCCTACTTTAAGCCCCCCAAAAATACACTCTAAAAAGAGGATTTAACATTTAAGCATCCTCTCTTATGGAGAAGAACACAAACAAACATAAAGCCTTTTGTGTAATAGCACGCGCCTTAACTATCTGTCAACCTGTGTTCCTGTCATGACTCACCCAGCCCCCACTGCACCAACTGCAGCCAAGCAACAAGCATTTCCCCCGTGACTCATGAAACATTAGAGAATGATTCAATTTATTTAGACGTCACTGTTTACATGCCCAAAAACTCAATGTTTTACCACCGGAAATCTCATCATTGAAGTTGGCTGAGAACTTTATATAACCTATGTATCCAAGTCTTCTGAGCTGTTTACAATGATAAGAACTGTAAAGCAAAGCTAAAGAAAAAAAAAAAAAAAAAAAGCTGTGTTTTTAGGCATGTTTGCTTAATTTGACAAATGCCTTTCCACACAATTCTGTACTTTGCCAAATGGCAATCCTATCCTCCAACATATTAGTTTATTCTGGCTTAAGGAGTTGACAAAGACGGCTGTGCTCCTCAAAGTCAAATCCTTAAAACAACTCCTTGTCAAACAGGGGAGATGACTGATGATGGGGTTTAAGCAACTCACATATATTCACTAATCTCACTGTCAGACTGTGTGCTCAATCGATCCCCCCTGCAGTGTGTCCTGACCTTGCTTCTATGATGTAGTGAGGATGGATAAATAGCAAACTCTCATGGTGGAGGTATGAGCTGACACAGTGACCTGAAGTCAACCTGCTGGGTACATCTTTAGTTTTAAAATTCAACTCGTGTGGAGGGAAGACAGTGTTATGCCTCTGCTGTTGAGGGTGAATTATATTAAAAATAGACACTCAAGTGTGCCATTAAAGGAATAGTTCAACATTTTGAATTCTTTAGCTTTTTGCCAAAGCGTTCCTGTAACAGTGCGTGCATTTTGATATAGAAATCCTCAATTACTACATCACTAAAATGCTCACGTGTGCTTGTTGGGACTTGTTTCTCTATCACGTAATGTTGCACACTATATTTTAACGTAAAGTTTATATATTGCCCTGCTCCCCTTGATTACCAGTGTTTGAGCTATAAGCTAAACTGGATGAGCAACACATTCAACATCTCTAACGTTTCCTTTAGAAATCCTTCCTTTCAGAGACTCATCAGAAGGTCATTATGAAACTGGGATGAGCAGATAGGAACCTGCATGCTTTTTTTCCAATTATAGCTCAAAATCTCCAATGGTGATTTAAGTTTGATGTGAGAGACAGTGTTTGCCTGCGTGCGTGCGTGCGTGCGTGCGTGCGTGCGTTAAGCATGCAATGCGTGTTTGTCAGGGTCTTCTCTCCTGTGACTGGACCTCAACATCTGTTCAGGTTGTCTTTCCTACACACACACACACACACACACACACACACACACTCATTTTCCTCCTTGTGATTTTCAAAGGTAACTGTAATGAATCTGTATAGAAGCAGGTGCTAAATCCACAGAGGAAGTCTTTAGCTGTTTCACAAATCCTTATATGGTGATCACGGAGCTGACTTTGCACCCCATAGACAAGGTGAAACGATCGGGTAAGCCTTGTCCCTGTCATCCCCCCCTGACCGATGCGTATAGTGGCTGTGTTTGATAGGGACTGATGCAAGACACAAGGCCTGGTGACATAGACAGTAACGTGCCCTCTGTCAGGCTGAGAAAGGCCCATCAGCACAAGGAGAAGGTGTCCTTTATCTGCAATGAACAGAAACATAAGCTGCTGCATGTCAGCTCTCGTTCATATTAAAGGGCACTATGATGTTTCAGGGGAAGGGGATTTGAAGCCGTAAGTCTAACAAAGCATATTTAGTCTACATGTAATTATTAGTATTGAATAATTCTCATACATTCTTCATAAATCTAATTTATTTTGAAGGCACCCGGAACCAAACGTAAGACTAGAATATGTTTGTAAACCAAGACTAGAATATGTTTGTAAACCAAACGGTGGGCCCTGCTGCTGTAAACAAGAGTGAAACAGTAACTTATAAGGTTTAGCTTATCTTTCTTTTTTAAAGATTGTTTTTGGCATTTTCAAGCTTTATTAGACAGTACAGAGTTGAAATGGGGAGACAGAGAGAGAGGGGGGGATGACCTGCAGTAAAGGTCCACGGGTCGGACTTGAACCCGTGACCACTGCAACAAAGGCCGGAGCCAATATGGTACGCGCTCTATCCACTACACCACCGGAGCGCTCCCAGGTTTAGCTTTTCTAACTTCAAACTTCTATTTTATGTGGTGGAGTTACAGTTTACAGGCAGGAGTTGCTACAAGGCATATTCAAATTCCCTTACCGATCTGCAAGTTCTCTTCCCTTATCATTTATAAAGGCTGTGGATCAAGTTGCTCTTAAGACAAATAAAACATGTTTCTTTGCCAAAATATCCTACAATGTGAGCTCCACTGCCATGCTTCCAGTGTGATTGAGGCATCGTACACTAACTCATTTATCCTTATCTCATCTTCCACAGGCTGAGTGTTGATTGATTGACTTGCAATTGCACAAACAGCAGCGTGGTGGTGAGGAGGCCTTTCATCACAGGCCTGCTGCGTTGTCGCCTTGACATGGGCCTCCGCTGGGACACTAATTCAATTCTTTCCAAGTAATACCATTAGCAGGACACTCTGCAATAAACACATAGCCACGCGTCCGCTCTCTGATTCCCCCCAGTGAAATATGGAGAGATGCTGATGTTGTAAAGGTGTACTGCAGTGATTGTATCTTGAAATGATTTGAATCACATCAATTTGAGGATGTTTTAAGCAGGTTAGGATGGACTTTCCTTTCCTTGCAGACTTTAAATCCACCCGGGTTCATTGAGGCCAATCTCAGTAGAGAAAGTAGTCTCTGTGTCTCCACCACTGGAAAACAGTTTGCATCAATCAATACACAATGTCATTAGCTTTACAAATAGATGTTGCAAGAGTACATACCCTAACAGCTGTGTACTTACGGTTAGGGGTTAGGGTTAGGTTAGGGCCTGTGGGTTGGCTGTGGGACTGTACATTGTTTTTACCATACTGCAATTGCACTTTATAATGACTCCCCTTTAAGTTAGGACAGATGACATTTAAACTTTTAAACTTTAGCCTGAGCTGCATATCAATTGTATTTTTGCACTTGTATATTTGCACACTTAATTTCTTTTTTATCATAACTTTTATTTTCCTATCATACTATGCACTGGCAGAGCTAGTATTTTTGAACTGTTATCTACGAGTAACAGCTACTTTAAAAAAAAAATCTAGGCTATGTACTGATGGCTCATGTTTTTTGTATGGGTGTGATATGTATCTATATGTGTTGTGTTGTGTTGTGTTGTGTTGTGTTGTGTTGTGTTGTGTTGTGTTGTGTTGTGTTGTGTTGTGTTGTGTTGTGTTGTGTTGTGTTGTGTTGTGTTGTGTTGTGTTGTGTTGTGTTGTGTTGTGTTGTGTTGTGTTGTGTGTATGTGTATGCTGGCTGCTGGAACACCAACATTTCCCTGCTTGGATAAATAAAGTATATCTTATCTTATCTTATCTTAAATGGTCTGAAATGATTGGCTTAGAAGGGTGCGGTGACATCTTGTAGTTGGACAAAGTAGTATATGTATCAGCTGCCATGCACTGTAAGCACTCATTGCTACACTGTCTCTGTTCATGGATGGAGGTATGTAGGTTAGGGGCGAGGATAGACAACATGTCTCTCTCTGCATGTTGGTTGACTGGTTAGGAGCCTGTGTGAAGGTTCTTGACCTTGTTTTGCTGCACTAGCAGCTCCTACTGGCCAGTCAGGGTGCCTGCAGAATGTAGGTCAATCTGGGGAGGGACAGCATGAAATCCCCTCATGTTGTGCCCTTCATGTAACACCACGTGTCAGTGAGGTATAACAGGTCTGTCTACAGCTGTGTCCACGGGTCAACAGTACAACATAGCCATCTCATTTTCTTTTTTTGTGGATTTTTTAGTCGCATTTAGAAAGACTTGTTGGTAAAAAGGTGTATTTACAGCTCATATTGGGTATGTTGACAGGGTTTGATAGAAAAAAATATGTTGTCTAAACAAAATAGTTTGGAGTAATATAAATGTGTATTCTTTTTTCCAATGATATAGAAGAATCTGAATTTCGTCCGAGGGCTTTCTCCACATTATAAGAAAATAATTCTGCAAAAACACTTACACGGCAACATTTAGAATGTAATAATATTGAATCGTCATGCAGAATATCAGCTATTCTTCATGAACATCCCCAACCTTTGTTGTTTCAGATGGTGGGGCATTTGCAACAGTGCAATTGAGAAAAAACATGCTGTATAGCCCTGAATTTCCTTCTGTTGGGAGGATATTTATAAAATGCATGTTGTTTTGAGCTGAGACTGGGATTTTACTGTACTACTGTGCAGCAGTGTGGTAGTGAGACCGAGTCTTGGGAGACCAGAGTGACAGAACTTTTAAAGAAAAAGCTACAAAGTATCAGCGTTAATTACCGTTGATGGGATATTAGCTGTAACGAGGGTTGCTGGAGCCACCACCACCACGTGGGCTTGTTTTTCATCTTTTCTCTCCCCTCCCTACCCCTCCTCTTTCCCCCCATCCCCCTACTACAAACCCCCCGCCACACTCCACCACCGCAAACCCCCAGGATCTGCAGGGGGCTCTGCCAATGAGAGCAGTACAGCGCCCATTCCTTCCCAGAGACAAGAAACCTCCAGGTTACGGTGCAACCCCTTTTTTCCCTCTGTGTGTGCCTGTCATGCTTGCTTAACACCAATCACATGCTCAGTGCCGAATGATTCCACATCACAGAGTTATATACCGAAATTGGCAAAGTGCACAATATGGGTGGATGATGTCCATGGTTTCTTTCTACCCCCGCCCACCCCCCCTCCAACCCCTAACACAAACACACACACACACACCCACCCCCTGGGCATGACAACTGCCTGTCCCATGGTGAAGCCGTGTTCTCAGGGAAGAGAAAAAAGAACAACAACACATCCAACCACGTTTGTTTTTCTCATTTTTACAGAGCGGACAATTAAAATTCATCTTTTAGACATTTGATTTGAAATCAGTGATGTTGTGGTTGTTGTGTTTTTATGATTGTTGTGTGTTGTTTATTGTTTGTTATGGTTTCTTTTGATGTCTTGACTGTTGTGTGACTGTTAATGTTGTTGTGATATTGTACAGTATACTTATGTAATAACGCACTACAATGTAAAAATGCACAGGTGTTGAGTGGACCCTGGTAATAATAGTTGTGGCAATGGCCTCAGCTAATGGGGATCCCAATACATCAAATCAAATAATCTAAACCAGACACTACCTGTGGTCACATTCACAGCCCTCACTTTTGGTTGTTTTTCTTGTGCATCAGGGGATAGGAATATGCAGAGAAAAACTTGCTTCAGATTAAATAAAATCAGATCAGCATATTAATAATGATATCAGTGTCACAAGATGTCAGCTTGAGGATTGCTGAGATGAAATTGTATTAATATAGTTTCATCCCATCCTCCTATCCAACTTCTCCAAATGATGTCTGTGCAAAGATCTGCTTATGAAAATCAAACTATTTTTGAATGGAAATACAATTGTTCTTTCACAACCTATTACAAATCTGGACACCAATGTAAGGACTTGTCTATGAATAAATGGGTCAACAGATTCTGTGGGGTTTTCAATGGCCTCTTATTAATACCTATTGGACCTACACAGTAAGATAAGAAATCCAGGTCAAGTGAAGAAGTGGCCCAAGAACTTGTTCATTTTAGGAACTGTACTCCAGAGACTGCAGGGGGCTGGGTGGTGAAAGAAGGCCAAAAATGTAAATAAAATAAAAATAATATTATTACATAATAATAATAATAATAATAATAATAATAATAATAATAATAATAATAATAATAATAATAATAATAATAATAATAATAATAATAATAATGATAATAATAATAATAATAATAATAATAATAATAATAATAATAATAATAATAATAATAATAATAATAATAATAATAATAATAATAATAATAATAATAATAATGAATTTATTATATGTAGTCAAAAACATGAGCATTAAGAACCCACAGATTTGCCTATTAATTACACTATTTCACAAGCATAATATTGTATAAAACCAACGGGCGATATCAGTGTTTTCATGCCCTGTGTATCAGGTCATTTCATTGCAAATTGAATGACTTCTTTCTTCTTGCAGTAACATTTAAATCACATTACACTTCAATAGTGGATTGATATCCAGTTCCCTAGTCATGACAACATGAACTAATATGATTGACTTTTAGTTCAAACTATAGCCATATTGGAAAGTTTGACATATTCACACGTATTGTATTTCACCTTGCCATATTGACATACCTTTGTATATGCTGTACTGTACCCTGTTTTATTTATATCATTTAACAGCTACAAAATTGCTACATGGTTGATTGTTAGTTTGATGAAACCCTGTGGCTATTTGAATGTTTAACGCTGTCACTTATTAAAAGTGTCATTATTGAATTCATTACATTGTGATTGCTGCCGCTGGGAGCAGTCACCCCCTAACACAAGGTTTAATATTTTTTGCTTGCAGTGCTCTCAAGAACAGGTTTGCCTTAAGTCATTACATATGAGCATTGTGAATTATTTTGTATTATTTTTAAAGTACAATTATTCTTTTTCTTTTCTTATAAGATAAAAGAAGAGGCCCTATTTATTAAACAAGCATTGTTTTGGCAATGCTCTCTGTGTTTCATCTGGGTAGCATGGATGACCAGATCAGTGAAGATAATCAAGGATAATGCATTCTAACACAAAAAATACAGCTCCGGAGAAAATTAAGAGACCAGTCTGGATTTTTCTTAAATCTACATAATTTATTGAAAATGCTCTTAATGACGAAAAATGTATTGGAATTTGGTAGAAATGTTGTCAGTAGTTTATATTGTAAAACCAAAATGTTCATTCTACTGAAACGTATAGAGTTGATCAGATTGTGCTCCCTCCTCTTGGAGGGGAAATATACGGTAAGTGTGGAAGTTCCCTCTTGACCTTTTGAAGAGAATGTGTAACATCCACTGGGGACCTTTGAGCACAGACCCAGGTTATTATTCACCTGAGCAATTGATATTCACTGAATGAAGTCTCACTCCTTTTGAAGATGTTTAAGCCTAGTCCGATTTATTTCCCTCTCCATTAATAGTCTACCCTGGTGTATTAGGGCCCCCACTCCCCCACTGGACTTTTTTTTAACACTTTGCTCTTTGACTTGGGTACTGAAACCTACACAACTCCATGTGGTTCTAAGAAGGACATTTGGCAAACAATGTGCAGCAATTGCAAATTGTACTAGCAATACACACATCATTAATATTTCATTAAATTTGCACATTAAGATATACTTTTCCTTTTAAAGGTGGAGTCAACAATTCTGGAGAACGCTTGTTGTCGAAATCACTTTTTTGTCTGGTGTTAATACACAGCTATAGTCTCTGTAAACGGGTATGTCAACAAAGGGTATGCAGAGGGCCCACCATAGCTATAGCAACAAGCCCGTTTACAGAGTCTAGGCTGTGTATTAAAACTGGAATTTCTTTTTTTGAGTGCACACAATATGGACAGATAGCGGATCGTGAGGAAAGATTCACTGATTTAGATTTTTTTTTAAAGTGATTCTCCAGAATCAGTCAGTGCGTTTACATGCTCATAATCGGGTAAATAAGTGAACTTCAACAGGACTTGTAAACTGCATGTAAACACCTTTATCCGATCTACTTCGCACACAAATCGGCACATTAACGGACAAGCGAAGTCAGATAAGAACACCTAGATAACTCGTTCATAGTCGGCATTCTAACTGCATGTATACATGAATCGGATATCGCACATCGGAGTTCTCGTTCTGCGCTTGCTCGAAAATCCCTGCGGAGGATTTCACAAGGAAGTGGAAGGATACGACGTAAAAAATAGTAGAGTTAATGCATAGATAGTACATAAAAATATAAATATAAATAAATATTTATATAAATGTATACTCAGACAAATGACTCGGTCCGTTCGAGTGTCTAGTTCGGTATATGTCTTAATCCAATCTAGTTGTGCCATGGAAACGCTCCGTCGACTGACTCCGTTGTTCAGTTTCAACACACTTCTTACTTCCATAGGATACAGAGAATGTAAAAATCGCTTATTTTCATGCTGAAAGACATAAGCAATTAAGATATTTTCTAAACGTATGACTCCTGTCAGGTAGGCGCCCTTTAGTAAAGAAATTACCACTCAATTTCACCTAAAGGATGCTGGGAAATGGGCGAGAACCGGGGCCGGCTGTGAGAACACAGCGGGGTTAATAGGAGCCACTTGTTTCTGTGTGCTGTAAACACAGGTAATTGATGTCTGCGCTCTGCCTTGCTGTCGTATTGGAGATGTCACGCTCTGAAGTGACACCCAGTTTATTCTGCTGAGGCCGGGCGCCATTGGGGGATAACACAGGCGTTAAAGGGATAGTCCGGTATTTTTTAAGTTGGGTTGTATGGCCGCCAGTCAGCCATTTATTTTTTATCACTTTTGCCAGTCAGCTGCTGGATTCAGAGCTACTGAGATTTATTCAAAAGACACAAGACAAAACACAAATAAACCGCTGTCTTCGTCAAACTATAGCTGTGGGAAAAACATCTCAGTTTAGTTTACAATTGAATGTATATTTATTTTTTTAGGTAAGCATTTGTGTATGTCGAGAAAAAAACGTGGTAACACACTAACTATGCATAAGTACCGCATACAACCCCAATACTGAACTGCCCCTTTTAAAGAGGAAATGCAAAATAAAAGGAGCTCATATCTAAATGACATGTGTTTGGTTCTGCCATGGTGACCCCTGAGAAAAAGCAAAGACCCATTTTCTATAGGTGAAGACTTGTGGTCTAGTTTTGTATGGGATGCACAAACATCGTCCCGTGTGTCTTTGTGACAAAGTATCTATTATTCAGGTGCTTTAGTGAAGGGTGATATTCCTAGAAAGTGGGTCAGCCATGTTTTTCTTCTACATCTGAGGATGGCAGACCACTCCCCATTTTCTACAGATCTTTACAGAGGGCTTTCAGAGTGGAGACATCCAGACAGCAACTGCCCAGCAACACATGCAATAACAAGACCATAGCATAGCAATCAGAAACCTCACTATCCACCCCTAGAGGCAGTGCTGGTACTAGCACAATGACAAACTGAACCTGCCTTCTAAATCACATACTTTTTACTTTACTACATACTAAAGCACACTGGTTTCCAGACTGCAAAATGCTGATGGATGTATAGGGGCATCCTGGTATGTTTTGGCATACTGCAATTGACATCCATGTATTGGGACCTATCCTAAATCTTTTTCTGGCATACTCAATAGTATAGAAGTATGGAGATTAGAACACAGGGTGAGTGTTCTCAGTGCCTTATTTATGATGGCCAAGGAGGGAATATTATAGGCCAAGATTGTATAGATTGGACCGGGTTAAGACTTTAATGACCCCCAAGGGAAGATTCTTTGTTAAAAAAAAAGTTCCATGCCACATGCAGTACGTCCTGTGGTCATCTACGTGGGCTGTGTCTCTCTATACTGGACTGTTGAACATTCAAAAGGTTACTGTTCACTGTCTAAACACCTCTGTCTCGTTGCTCCAACACAACAATTCATTTTGAACTCTTGTAACAAAATAACAAGATATCTTAGTTTTGGGATATATTCTCTTACGTTTTTTTCCTGTAGAGAAATAAGGGCAAACATCAGTTTTCATCAAACATAAATACACTCCAATGTTTGTTTAGCAATCCAGCCAATGTTCAGGTGAAAAAGAAAGAGACAAGGAGCATCACATATTGAGATATCCTAACTCTTATCCCCCTAGCCTACAGGTCAAGCTCCCAAAACACTGGATCCCGCAGTTCCATGATGGAACTTGACAGCATGTTTTATTAAATACACTTTGCCTGGTAAAATGTCCACATCTTTCAAAATTCATGGCCGCACACTTTTTTTTGCAGTGAGTTTTTTAGTCTCCAAGCCCTAAGTGAAATTACACAAGTGATTTCACTTGACATTAGACCAAAATACTACAGTTTTTTTCCCACAGGCTGAGTATAAAGTCGTAGACTGTAAGTGTTAACGGAGACACTAGTAGACAGCTGAGGCAGTGTTAAGGATCGGACAATTTCGTTAATCAAATAGATTTAAAACGTTGCTGACATTGAAAATAGAGTCACACATAGGTAACAGTGCACATGCTAATGCTAAGAATGTTGAAGGAAACTACTCAAGGGAACTGCTTAACCTTCCTCCTGTGTTAACTTTCTGCTACCATCCATGGTGTTAGCGGGTCGGTTTCGACCCGTGTCTGAAATCAGCTGTAAAAAACACTAAAAACATTTATCTATCATCCTTTTTGTTTCTCATCTCTTGGTTACCTTGTTAGGCTTCCTTATCCATGAAAATATTGTTTTTAATATTTTTGGTGGAGGAGGCTGGGCCTTTTTTTAGTCAGTATGCGCCTCAATTTCAATTAAAAAAATTGTAAAATTAACCTCAAGAGAATCATATAAATAAATATTTGGTTGTTGTGTTACCTGATTATTACTGAGGGGTATGAGAACACATTTCTTAACTAAATTTGTTTTATTTATTTTTTCATATTAATATTATTGACCTTTTTAACATCTATGGTGTTACTGGTCAATTACGACCCATATATATTTATTTCAGAAAACAGCAAAATAACTTTTATTTCAGCATTATACAAACACACAATGAAAACCAGAACAAGTCACAACACAAAATATAGATTTGTAAGGTCAAATAAACAACAACCAATCAACAAATCAAACCAATCGAAATCAATTACTAGTTCCAAAACTAGTAAAAAAAACAGAGTAAAAGTCTCTGTGTGCATATGTTTGGTTGTGTGTTCAGATGTGTGGCAAAGAGCAACACTTTTAGTGTTCTTTGCAGAGATATTTCTTGCAGGTAAAGCACAATACTTTTATCTTTCTGTCCTTAGTGCTTCGGCAGACCCGACACCTCTTATTTATTGAATCAGGTGGCCATTTTCACCAAAAACATGATCCAGAACTTGGCTCACTGTATATCTCCTCATTTTTGAATACTGCAAATAGGAGATGTGCACTCTTCAAGTCACCAACTCTATACTGAATTGACCTCACATGTCTGGATATGCCCGTCTGTTTGTTTCGCTTTTATGCAGGTATAAGGGCAAACAAAGTCAAAATGAGAACCTCCCCAGAGCTCACATGATTGGGAGAGGAGCTGACTGTCATTGTGTTGGCTGACAGTGCACTTAAGATTTCAGTTTTGGCTCTAGTGATTGTTTTTTACATCTTATTCTATAACCGGGTCGAAAACGACCCTAACACCACAAGTGTTATAATTTCCACCAGAGCATTTTATAATTAAGTGAAATTAATTTTATTTTTTTTATTTTGTTGAAATAGAGGTTCCTGACAAAGTCAAGAAATCTTGATGCAATAAACAAAATGTAAGTGGTTATTTTATGCATTTGAAATCCAAAACGGGTCGGTGGCGACCCTAACACGAGAGGAAGGTTAACACAGAAACATGGTATTAAAAAACGTAATCACTATGATATATTAAGTTAAATTACAGGAGCTACTGCATAATGTAGTTAAACTAGTTTCATTTCATGCCGTCTATCACTGATGCTTAAAAGCGACATTTAATAAGTATTATTAGTATTACTAAGCTACCTCTCACAGATACTTCAACCTATTTACATGCAAGTGTTCCACTTTATTCAACATCATTGGATGACATGTAGGAGACAGTCAAGTGTGTATGTCCTCCCATGGGCCACACGCCTCAGGTAGGGACACAGATGATTAAGATGCTCCTGATCAGCAGCAGTGTTTAACATTGTGTTACATGTTTGCAAAGTAGTAATGGTGTTTTCACCTCATCTTAAAGGTGCACTGCGTAGAATGGATTGGCATTTTTTCAGCACAGACTTGGTATAAATGAAATATATTTATCAAATGTATGTTTTAATGAGTGTGTAATTGCTTGAAATTGAATTTTCTTTTACATATTTATTTATATTTTTTATATTTATTTATGTCTACATAGGAGCGGGTCAACCCACACTGGAGCCACCATTTTGCACCGCCATGTTTCTACAGTAGCACAGAATGGACAAACTTATTGGCCATTTGAATTTTTCATATATAGTGCGCGTCCTAAGGAAATGCACCTGTT
Organism: Ammodytes marinus; assembly: GCF_949987685.1. Classification (NCBI taxonomy): domain Eukaryota; kingdom Metazoa; phylum Chordata; class Actinopteri; order Uranoscopiformes; family Ammodytidae; genus Ammodytes; species Ammodytes marinus. Next base: position 26,137,859 of record NC_137221.1, read on the forward strand.
GAAAGACCAAGGGAAAGTACTATAGAATAAATAACTAGACGCATATTCACCTCATCACTTGATATTGTGGAAAGATTTGAGAGAGAGTGACACTTGATGCCACTAATATTATGATATAACACACTGCACCTTTAAAGATAGTAATTATATAGAGAACAGCTGAGGTTAAAGCAGGTGAGGACTATCGGTTCTATAACTGTGATGAATGATAAAATAATGATAGAAAATGTTCAAAGTGGACATGAGTTAACCTTACAATACATAGTAGTTCAAATAACTCATCCAGACATTACGTGTACATCAGAAGTTCAGCAATGGAAGCGAAACAACAATTATAACTGTAAATCAGTACCCTCTTCTACACCATCTTAAATGATAGGATTGCATTGGTGATGGGGAATGAATGAGGAGCGAAGGACCATGGGAGTCAGAGGGCGTTAATAATTGAGCCAGCTGAGTCCGTTCCTGCCAGCTCTATGCGTCCACTGGGACACACATCCCACTTCCCACAATTCCCCAGTGGAATGATGTCAGAGCAGCAAAGGCAAAAAAAGTCATTACTGTCACTTCATCCAGTGTGTGTGTGTGTGTATGTGTGCGTGTGTGTGTGTGTGTGTGTGTGTGTGTGCTTGTGCATGTGTGCGTGTTTGTATGTGCAGCACTGTTCCTGCTAATGTAGCTGTTAACATGGCCTATCAAAAAGCACTCTGTGCCTGTTCAAACATGGTGTAAATCAAATTAACAAGGGCAGACATCTGTGATAAAAGGACATCATTTTATATTTCCATTGATCCTGCACTGTTTGAATACAAAGGTAATTAGCACAAATTGCTTCTGCTACACTCTGTGTAACATTAGACTGTAATGTAAATCAATTGTCACGGTGCAGGACATCCCCCAGTGGTTCAGTCATCGAACCTGTCCTGTCATTCGTTAACATGGCTGGCTGCCTCTTGGAGGAGCATGCTTTGATTTTCCATTACAAATCTAATTTATTAGAAAAAATACATTCCATTCAAAAGGGCCCTGTGAAATTCGCTATAAACAAACAACCAAAGAAAAGAAGAATATCAAATTGTATGTATCCTTGGGGTCTAATAAATAGGTCAAGTACCATTTGCATAACCTTTTATTTTACTTTCAGGCATTGTTACCTGCATGTTTACGAGCTAGCAGTGCCTTTGATGGTGCATTGTGGTAAGCCTTGTATAATGTACGACCTGGTCCATAGCAGTGGTTGGGCTAAAAGAAAAGATTGCCTTGCGTAGGATGCCAGAAAAATGTACATGAGGTACAGTATATAAAAAGCATTCTTGCAAGATCATGAATATAGTGAATTTGACATTTTGGCTTGCTAGTGCCACTAGCAGTGACTGAGTATGTCGTTAACGAACAAAATGAGTGAACAGCAGTTATAAAATTGTGTAAAAGTGCTCTAAATGCAGCATGCAGCTCAGGTGTGTGTGTGTGTGCGTGCGTGCGTGCGTGCGTACGTGTGTGTGTGTGTGTGTGTGCGTGCCAATGAGTGCAGACAAACTGATCATGTGCCTTTCACCACCCAGTGTGTGCTAGTAGCCTGTGCCTCAGATTATATACCTGCAGGTTTGGGTTGGTTCAAAGTCATTAAGAAAATCCAATGATGGTTAGTGTGGTTGATATTAATTTCCCCATATTAACATAATTCATGTAAATGGATCAAAGGCTCAGAATGTACAGATACATTCATACACTAGTGAACAGACAAACAGCTATTGTCTGAGCTGGGGTGGATAGGGCTACATGATGCCCTTGGTCCTGTTGGTGAAGGTGAATAAATAGCGTGCTGTCAGCGCATTGTGTCCTACCCAGTGTGCAGTGGAGACACACTCCAAACTGCTGATTGGTTCAGACCCTCCCTCTCTGACTCAATCACTGACTACTTGTGAGGACAATGGAAATGACAAGGATGGCAATTTTAACATTAGGACCAATCAGTGGATAATCATAGAATGATTGTCCAAGATAATCAGCAGTGAGGAGGTCAAAAAGAACATATACTTATGTGGGCGGGTATGTTCTTTCTTTGTCATTTCAAATAGTATGTATAACATGTGTTTGTTCAATATTGATGATTGTACTAATATAAAAAAACATTTGAGAAGTATTTAATCAGGCAATAGTTAACATTTCACAAAATATGTCGTATTTTGTGAATCGATAATTAAATTAAATCTAATATATTCAAATATTATTACCTAAATATTCTAGGGGTTTGGATTAAAAAAAAACAAGCAAACAAACATTTGAAGACATCATCTATTGTGCTGTTAAAGTTGTGTCTCTGTGTCTTGTATAGCTTCAGCCCGGGATGATTAAGAAGAAAACCAATGTAGCCTTCCAGAAGGTACAGAGAAATTGACAGACACAAAAACATAGGCAATCATTATAACACAATACTGTAGAGAGAGTCAATATGTCAATTTAGTCAATTTGTGCCATGAGTCCACCTGACTGTGGGGTAGGCATCCATCCCTCCATCCCTCCATCCATCCATCCATCCATCCATCCATCCATCCATCCATCCATTTTCTCATCTGCTTAAATCCGGCCACAGGGCCAACAGGTCAGCCCATTTCCCCTTTTCTGTGAGCACAATGTTGTAACTCCTGTTTTGAAAAAGGTTTTAAAAAAAATCTAAATTCATCATCTCTACCTTTCACCCTGTGTATGCTTGCTGGAATAGGCCTTTAGGATGAATGAATGACTGTAGATACATCTTGCTGCCAAATGATTGTGTCCATACAGAGACTATGTGTTGGTATACAGTTATCCAGAACTATACCAGGCCCTCTGCTGAACTGAGCAGCAGCATGGGTCATTCATCTTAGTCACACATAAAACTAGAGCGGGCGAGGTGTCTGTATGCGCTGTGGGTGGAAATACAGTGCTGCTGGATAGTGAGGGTGACTCTTACAGGGCCACAGCGGATCTTCAGCTGCTGACATGTGCGTGCATCAGAAGGTTGTAACCTCTGGGCTTGACTTGATAAGGGATGAGTGTCCTGTCACATACTGTACACCAGGATGAAATATGACAGCCTCTCCTCCAACCACAGAGGATAAGAAGCTATGGCACAACTGGAGTTCTTCTGACTGGAACTGAGATTACATAGACACTGAAACAACAAGACAGTCTCCAGAACCTATATTGTGTGGTTCTTTTTTAGAACGCACACTGTCCAGGCTTTGGGGTCTGCTTTTGTCAGTTTACTTTCAAATGATGTATATTGTTGTATACAGTGCTGTTTGAAAGTTTGTGAACCCATTGAGCCTTTTGGAATTTTATTTATTTTAACCATTATTAATTCATTTTTATCAATACCAGTATTTTTTTATGAAATAACAGATGTTTGTTTATCAATTCAACATTTTTCTTTTCTAGAAATCTTTTGTTAAAACAGATAAAACAAATTATTTGACAATTGTTGTTGTGCAAAAGTTTGTGAACCCTGAGCTGCATTGCTTAAATGGAGCAGGGAAACACAATCAGATGGGCCAAATTGAGTCATGAAATGGACCATTGTAGTGAGAGATCTTTAGGGAAGAAATTGGGTGGCACTAGATAAAACAGAGATAAAACCAGGTCAGTTTAGGCCCACCAAACTGAACCCATACAGATCAGAGATGCTAAAAGGGAAAACAATCTCAGAGGATCTCAGGAATAGAGTTGTGATGCTGCACATTTGTCTGGGGACAGCTATAAATTAATTAAAAAAAAGTTTGAGCTCCATCGGTCCACCGTGAGGCAAATCATCTACAAATGGAAAGCTTTAAGAGTGACTGAAAATCTGCCTAGAAGTGGACTTCCTTCAAAAATATCAATAAGCGCCACAAAAAAGTGATTTTTCAGTTAAAAGCCAACCCAAACATTACATCTGGAGATTTGCAGACCTCTCTTGCAGCATCTGGGACAGATGTGCATGGTTCCACAATAAGAAGAAAACTCAGTCAACATGGCTTTCAAGGGAGGGTTGCTGAAGAAGCCTCTGCTCTCAAAAAAGAACAAAACTGCTTGTCACAACTGTGCCAGAGAGCACCTGAAGTCTTATTCTGTGGACAGATTAGTCCAAAATTTAACTGTTTGGTCATAACCAAAACTGCCATGTTTGGGCAAAAACGCAACTCTGCCTACCACCAAGAGAACCTTCTCCCAAGTGAAGAATGGTGGTGGCAAATGGTCTGCAAATCTCCAGATGTAATGTTTGGGTTGGCTTTTACCTGAACAATCACTTTTCTTGTGGCGCTAGAGGATATTGTTGAAGGAAGTCCACTTCTAGGCAGATGTTAAGTCACTCTTAAAGCTCTCCATTTGTAGATGATTTGCCTCACGGTGGATCGATGGAGCTCAAACTTTTTTTATATGAATTTATAGCTGTCCCCAGACAAATGTGCAGCATCACAACTCTATTCCTGAGATCCTCTGAGATTTTTTCCCCTTTGAGCATGTCTGACCTGTATGGGTTCAGTTTGGTCTATTTCATCAATCAATTTGGCCCACCTGATTGTGTTAACCTGCTCGATTTAAGCAATGCAGCTCAGGGTTCATAAACTTTTGCACATACAACAGTTGTCAAATAATTCGTTTTATCTGTTTTAACAAATGATTTCTGGAAAAGAAAAATGTTGAATTGATAAACAAACATCTGTTATTTAATAAAAAATACTGGTATTGATAAAAATGAATTAATAATGGTTAAAATAAACAAAATTCCAGAACGCTCAAGGGGTTCACAAACTTTCAAGCAGCACTGTATATATATTTTTTTTATAATATTGTGTGTTTCCAACTAGAGACCATGATCTGACTTTCCATGCCGCTGAGGTGATAGCCGAAGGCCGGAGGAGGCATTATGTTTATCGGACTGTCCATCCGTCTAGGGCAATCTTTTGAGTGCAAAATGTCATGAACGCTTTGAGGGTTTTTTCTTCAAATTTTACTTATTCAAGGATGAACTGAATAGATTTAGGAGGTTGTAAGTCAAAGGTCTTCAAAGGGCAATTTGACTTCATGCCTCATGAATGCAATATTTTAAGAACGCTTTGAGGGAAGAAAGCACAAATGTCTGCTCTAAAGGGGCTTTACCTTCTTTAAAGGATTACCTACCACCACTGGACTTTACACCTTCGCAGAGGCATTTAACCACCAGGAGGCGCTATTTCTAGGTCAAAAACTTATTTTTTCCCTCAGTATCAGTCAACATTTTAATGTATTTCTTTCCCTAATGCCGACCTTGCACCAAACGACACCTCCAAACACAATGGAAGAGGAGCAGCATTACGTGTGGCATGTGTCCGCCTGAGAGACACTTTTTTCGGACACTATAGCTGGCAGACTTGGCTGGAGAACCAAGCTGACAAATGCCAAACGTAGCACTTTCTCTTTACAATTCGGTTTTGGAGGTAGATTTTTTAGTTCACACTGCTGCAGTTTCTCCCCCGCGGCTTTCTAAAACTGTCTCGTCGCAAGGTGCAAGGTGTATCTGTGGTCTGAACTGGGCTTTAATTTTTTCCGGAGCTGTAGGCCTATATGTCTGGGGTAATAGCAAGGATATTTACTTTTAAAACATTAATAATCACAATTATGTGATTAGGCATGTAATGTACTTCATTAAGGTATCTGTATTCTTATCTATATTTACGGGGGTCAGATTTATCCTGTCCACTCCATTTGACCTGCTGGAATAGCTTCTTATTTGACTGAAATCACTTTTTAGCCCCGGAACAGGATGGGAAACAAACATAACTGCAAAAAGATTCTAGTTGTCCAATGACAAATTGTCTGTAGATGTGAGTCTATCAAACTTAAGTCTTATCAAGTCCTCTAGTGTAGGCTACTGTATAGATAGACAGACGGACGGACGGACAGATAGATAGATAGATAGATAGATAGATAGATAGATAGATAGATAGATAGATAGATAGATAGATAGATAGATAGATAGATAGATAGATAGATAGATAGATAGATAGATAGATAGATAGATAGATAGATAGATAGATAGATAGATAGATAGATAGATAGATAGATAGATAGATAGATAGATAGATAGATAGATAGATAGATAGATAGATAGATAGATAGATAGATAGATAGATAGATAGATAGATATGCTGCTATAGCCATAAAATGCACCAAGGAGTTTTTGGTCTAATCACACCTGCACCTCATAATAACTGCAGTGATGTTCGGATCAGGAAATTAATATAAGAATATTCTTGTAGAAGGGAAATATTTTTATTTGAGATTAAATTGATTGTTGCATACAGTCAGTAAAGTATGACAATGTATACGTAAATGATAATGGCCGCGTTTCCCAGAATCGTTAAGAGCCTCTTTCGGCTAAGTACTACTTTGGAGCGCTCTTAAGAACGCTGTGAAAGAAGAATGCGTTTCCCAGATTCGTTCTTAGCGAAAGTAGTAGGCCTACTTTCACTAAGATGGAACTGAAAGACGGAGCTGACCCACTCTTTCAACCTTTCGTAGCGACCAAATCGTCAGTGATCATGCCGCGTCAGGGAAATTTATTTCCTCCACTTTTCGAAATAATAAAACAATGCTCAATGCGGACCACTGGCGCAAGAAACATAGACTAATAGTAGAGAAAAAAATGTTTTAATGAATTAGACGTTTACGTTTTCCACACACATGTGAGTTTATAGTACTACACATAAAAAAACATCAACAACCCTTCAACAACAGCATTTCACAGATATCAAAGAAACAGATTTAATTGAACTCAGCTGAACCTCATTCAGAGCGGCTCCACCTGCTAAAGGCGTTGCCAAAGTCCGCGCGTGTGAGAAACCATGGCTGCAATACAACACCTTCTCGCTGCGAACCAACAGCCTCGCCGTGCGCGAAGCCAGACGGTTTAGATAAATGCATACGTGCGTCGGCACTTCTCCCCACTGGACGTGCTATCAGACCGGGCCGTCCAGGCAAAGTACCGGCTGCCCCGTGCGGAGATCCAACGGCTGATCTCTCTGGTGTCTCCACACATCCAGAGCAACCCGCTGCAATTTTGCCTTCAGCCCGGTCCAACAACCCGCAGCCCCTACCTCTTCACCACCAGTCACCAAGCACTAAACCATAAACCCACAACCACCACACATCACCCATATCAACTCTCAGGCCTGAAGGCTGAAATAAATAAACAGAACCAGCAGATGTAGGCTACATGTAACGTCCTGCACACTATGATTATTGCTGCAGTGTCCGGGTGCTTTACCTGAAAGTCTGGCACTGGAATGCTGTTGAAAGGGCGCACAATACGCACACGTCATTAACCTACGCTTAGATAAATTACAAATTGCCTGGGACTTTTTGTTGCTACGTTTGACACCCTCATTTCAATGCAAAATGATCCACACAATACATGGTTGAAAAGGAAACCAAAGTAGTTTATTGAAACCATATGGGGGAGGGGTTACTCCGCGCTGTCTTTACTGCGTCTGCATCACCTGCAACGAAGGGAGATTGATTAGTGAAACCTTCTCACTCTTCCTTTTTGTTTGGTTCTGGAACTCCTGCCACTTCTTCCTCACAGCACACCAGTCACGCAGGCCACATGGGCTGGAGGGGGACATATTTTCGGCTATGGCCTGCCTAACACGGTTCTTCACCGTGATGTTCTTTTTGCCCCTTGTTCCCCCGAATAAAACTGCCCGGTGCTGCCAGACCTCGTCCACTAACACGCCCAACTCCTCCGCGGTAAACGACGGTGCCCGCTTGTTTATTTTGCTGCCGCTTTCTTCCATTCTCACATCACATGTGTGTGCCTATATCCACGGGGTATATATGCGCTAATGGGCTTGATTACTACTTTGATACACTTGTTGCCACACACACCCGCACCCACACACACGTTAGCCTACATGCGTAGCCTAATTCCACCTGTGTGGGGGAGACCACGGGGCGCTGTGTGTGACTTATGCGCTGATAAAGAGGTGGGTGATCGATTCGCCTGGCATCGATTTATTCAGTTTCAGCACGACCGCGGTGGACAGCTCCCACCAAAGTACTTCTTTCGCTTCAACTTACGCGTTCTCCAAAGAAGGCACTTAAAATGGCATCTGGGAAACACCGTATCTTAACGCTCGTTCTTTGGCGAACCCTTCTTTCGACCCTTCTTTGGCCCCAAAGAACGATCGATTCTGGGAAACGCGGCCAATGACTGTGTGAGCACAATACGTCGATAGCTCATTGCACAGTCACATTATTTGTTTAATAGCAGTGAAGGTTCTGATAAAACAATGAACACGATAATGAATAATTATACAAATCATCATTTAAATTGAGACACACATGCAGCAGAAAGAGAGAGAGAGAGATTTAGTCTTTTGCAGGTGAAGATAAAACGCTACTTTCTTTTTACAAATGAATAATACCAAGATAACATTACAGTATATGCGGTTCACAAATATATCGCATAGAAATCCCCAACTCTGTGTTGAACTACAATCAATAAAGGGGCATTACGACAGCTATTTGAATTGAGAGACAATGTGTACTTGTGTGAAAACTGGCAAAAAGGCGATGGTGGGTGATGCTGCTCTTTTGATGCAGTCAAGGCCTTTGATGTCTGGCTGAACAGACAGTCAGCTTGAGGGGGGCGATCCCATTCAACACCCAACGTGTCCCTTTTAAGGCCACAAGCAACCCAACATCTGAGATACTGTATGTTGTGCAGCAAACGGCATCAGAAATAATTGCTTTGTTAGAGAGTTTAGGGGGCAGAAGGGGAGACCAGGGCATGTTGTCACACTTTTCACACTACTTAATATAGAGAGGGGTTAGAGTTTTAGGGTGCTGCTTTAAGAAGCATGTAAAAACACTCGACGCCTGTATTTTGGGATAAGGACTTGAGCTCTTTAAAAGTAAACGTTTTCCAATTTTTTTTTAGAAGTCTCAGGCCTTTCTTTTCTCCCACAGTTGATGCACCTCTATATTTGTTTTTGTCCATGGATTGGGAAGGCTCTCCCCTGTATGGAGGATAATACTTTTTATTAATCCCTTGCTGGGGAAATTCGGCTTTCACAACTCATGCTAATTTAAAGAAAACCTAAAGTTTTTACACTTTATTTTACTTCATGTAATTATTGTAGCATTGAAAACCACCTAAACTACAGTATTCCCATTTATAAAAAGTGTGTTATTCCATAATGTCCTACATTACAGTGCATCATGTTCCAGCCCTTCTTGAAGCTAATGTTTTACCGTTTTACATAAATATTCAAAGCTTACCCTGCGTTCCAAATCACATACTTTTTCTTTTTAATACACTACATACTAAAGTACAGAAGAGTTTTAGGGCCACGGGAGAGAGAAAAAAATCAGATAAGGAAGATTTTTTTTCATTTCATGGAGAAATGTCAAGAATAAATGCGAATACTCCAAAATGGAATTGGAGTTAGTGGGGCATTTATGTATTTTCAGCATACAACAATTGATGTGTATGTATTGGGACATCCTAAATCTTTTTCTGGCATACTAAATAGTAGGGAAGTATGGGCTAGACTCCGAGGCTTTTTTTTTTAATTGCTGCGAAATTCCATCCTACAACAATAGTCGACATGTCTTCATTTTATACAGATTTTCCTTTATCCTTTACACAGCTGCAGTCTAAGTGTGGTTGTTGTAATGCATTTTTGATGAATTACAACAGGCCAGCGGACACAGAGGCACTGAGGGCCGAGGTCAGGGTGAAGATCAAAGAGTGTGTAGGGTTCAGTTGCAGGTTAAGTGGACGTGCAGTCAAGTCAACATGAAAACAGCTTATGCAACATACACACACCCTGCGTTCCAATACCCATACTTCCCTACTATTTAGTATGCCAAAGAAAGATTTAGGATGTCCCAATACATGCACGTCAATTGTAGTATGCTGAAAATACATAGATGCCCCACTAGCTCCAATAGCATTTTGGAGTATTTGTCTTTATTCTTGACATTCCTCAACATAATTTAAAAAAAACTTCCTTATCTGATTTTTATTTTCTCGCCTGTGGCTTAAACTCTTCTGTAGTTTAGTATGTAGTGTAGTAAAAAAAAAGTATGTGATTTGGAACACAGGGACACAATCTAACCTCTGAGCAAAATGACAGTCGAGTGAAAGTGATAAGATGGTACCCCCTTCCTGCTGAGAGGGAAATCAAAAGACAAAAGGTACAGATGGGTTAGGGCGCTGAGAACAGTAAGATTCTGTTTCATCACAAACCCTTTCAGAACAGCTTCAATGCTCCATAATGTGCCTGCTCTGAGTGTGTGAAACTCTACCTGAGGGGCTGAACAGCATTCTTCCTAAACATTTCGCTTCATTTGGTGTTGTATTATGATGATGGTTGTGGAGAGGGGCTACCTCATTGCTGTAAAAATCCTACCCGGACAAAGGCATAAAGAAATTCGATATATAAAAACAGAATTCTTTGCACTGATGGTCTCATTTGCTGTTTAATGTCATTTATGATCATCAGAGGAAAAATGAGACCGTTTCAGAAATATTAAAAAGTTCCTCATAGCTACTTTAATTAAAAGTAAAATGACTGTTTAAAAGAAATGCTTCAAAGTACACAAAAACAACTTGGTTACAGTAACAAAAGTAGGTGTAATGCATTTATTCCAACCCCTGCACACAAGGTGACCTTTTCCAAGCATGATCCTACAGAACTACAGACAGCAGCTGATGGGACAATTGGGCTTTCAGAGCATTTCATCACTCTTTTGTTTGTTGGTGTTCACAGGGACAGGTAGGTTGTGCTGGCATGCCCTCTCTCTCTCTCTCTCTCTCTCTCTCTCTCTATCTCTCTCTCTCTCTCTCTCTCTCACTCACTGACTGTTTTTTGTGATAGACAAGGAGCATGGAAAACTGAGTGTCATCGCTGGAGAGGACCTTGTAGCAAAATGTGGTCAAATGTTAAACTGCTAATTTAAATTGAAGTTAACAATGATTGAAGTGAGAATGCCTCCACACTAAGTAACATTGCCTCTGTCAAAGTTAGCCTTCTACTAGCAGCCATTAATATGTGTAGGCTGTATCTTAATGGTAAGGGACTTTCCTGATCACACTTAATAAAATGTTTGTCTAAACTTATGGAGGAAAATGTCGTGCTGATGGGTCAACATGATCCAAATTGTTCCAAGTTTCAGTTTCTCCTAGAATTGTGTTTAAAAAAAGGGTGTCACTGGCACATTAACAAATAAGGCCTTTGACCATCTTTCATTTGTGCACGTACTTCTGTAGGCGTGTTAGAACATGTGGATTAATGTCCAATCAGATTCCATGATTCCAGATGACTTCACTTTTAACTTGTGATAACCTAGGTGAAAATTGCCAGCTGTGTAGGCCTATATGGATCTGTAGTGATGGCCTTTCCCATGTTAAGGAACTTGGCTCAACACTGCCACAATGTGGATAAATACTGACACTGCAACAATAGACGTGAATTAGCAAAATATTCAATTTTAGAATGAAAATGTTCTCTCATTGTCTTGTTGCTATAAGCTGTAACAAAAATGACAATAAGATTAACAGCTACTCACAGGCTCTTGGGCTATAAGTCGTCTGCACTGTGTGAAAGCATCACAGCAAAATCACTAGTGAACATCAGACACAATGTGCACAATCTGAAACTAATTTACCAACTGCTTAACCAATTCTGCTGAACTCCAAACACATTTCCTGCCTTAGACTCATATTCTCATTTCAAAACACACATTTTTCACAACACTACACACAATTCTCTATATCTTTCACACTCTTCCTGAATTCTCTCTCTTGGTATTCACACAGAACACACTGCCAATCACATTTCTAAACTCAAAAGGCTTTTGTGCAGTTAGCTACAGTATAGAAGGGTCAGAGATGAGCTCCTGTTTGCTGTTATTTACAGTAGACTGCACATTTTGGTACAAATACAGTTTTTGACGAATACTGTAAACACTAAAAGTGACTGCTATGACCACAGCATCACAACCTCTAACTTTTGTAACCATGCCCTAAACCAAAGCACCAACCCTACAAACACGATAAATGCTTTGCACTGTGTTTGAAATTCTCCAACACACTTCTTGAAAAAAAATTTAACTAATTGAATACCAATCAGTCTAAACCTTAGCACTACACATAGACCCCAGGTGAGCTCAGCTCCTTTCTGAGACAGTAAGAGTCAGGGGAAGAGGAGGAGAGAGAGCGACAGGAGGAGACACATACAACAGGGACACTATAGTGGACTATGTTATAGATTATGGCCTATCAATGACGGAGCCTGGACAGAGAGTGCAGCCCAACCTGGCTGAGTCGCTCCATAATTAGGAGATTTAGACTGAATTACTTGAAGGTGATCATTTCCCTGTTGCTTCTCAAAGGATTGAGTGTGATGTTGATGAGGCGATGTGGCCAGACGCAAACAGGAGGCGGTATCCATAAAAGGATTCATAATCCAACCACCCAATTCCTTACAACACTGTTTTTTTTACCATTGTTCCCTTATTTTACTGTAATTGTTTCTTAGTTTATACTGACACACTGAATTGCTTGAACTGCAGTCCTACCTATTCATTGTGTTTGTTTGAAATGGCAAAATAAACTATTCTGCAACATGTGTGTTAGCATTTGGCAAGAACTGTAAAGTATTTGTTGTTACTGTAGGTCAGTGCTTCTCAAAAGGTGGGGCGCGGGCTGCCTTGATTTCCAACTGACCAAAAAAAATAATAATAATAGCTAGCGATGTGTGCTTGTGTATGGTCATATCCGCGCGAAAGGCCGCGATTTGCAGTAAATAAATGTCCATGTGTTTCTCCAAGTGTCTCTGTAGGCTATTTAAAAATAAATCAAGCAAGTTAGTAGACAAATAACAACATTAATGAATTATTGGTTATCTCATCACAGCCTATAATAATAAAAAAACACCACCTTAACTATGTTTACAGTTTAAAAATGTTTTGAATAAAATGCAAACCTCAGTGAATAATTTGCTCTTGTTTCTCTGTCCTGAGATTCACACAGACTGAGCAGTCTTGTTTAAATGTTACAAATTGAGCTAATGAACTGAACTTTCAATTTTTCTGCTGCAGAAGTTATCTCAGCTAATTTTTGTTATCTAATTTGATAATAAGGTGATTGTATGCAGAATGCTTGTGCCAGAAACTCATACAGTGGTTTTGTACAGATAAATAAATAAATATTAACAGGTTCTCAACAGTATTTCAATTTAGGGGGGGTGCGTAAAAATGTCTGTCCCCTAGGGGGGGCATGACAGAAAGTAATTGAGAACCACTGCTGTGAAAGTGTATGAACATGCAAATGCATAATTCTACTGATAAAGCATTCATATAGTGTTTTGCATTTATACTATTTTGTTTTCCATTCTCCACACCAGTGTTCAATGAGTGCTAGAAATGTCTAGTCATATGATGTATGTGTTTGTCATTTGAAAAGAAAACACCATTTAATGAAGAGTTAACACTGTTTTGAGGGTAAAGTGTGCTTTTGCAAGAGAAGTGAAGGATTTTGCATTTTGTGTTTGAGTTTTGAGATTTGTGTTTAGGGTTTTGAAAAAGTGAGGTAGTCTATCAGGAAATGTGTTTAAGCAATTGTGAAAAACTGTAATGCACTGTGGTCTTCAAGCAGCGAGTTATCTAGCATCATCTCAGATCCATTAGTGTGATAAAACATGATAAACACCATCAAAACAGACATTGGGAAGGATTTGTACCTGCTCCACGCCTCCACCATTGTAGGCCCATAAACATTCACTCTTCTGTCGCTCTCTGCACGTGCACCGGCAGTGAGATGTACCCGTTTGTAGCGTTCTCTCTTCTGATTGGATATAAGGTTGTGGGATCCCAGAAAAGTGTTTTTGCCGATTAGCAGAGTGGGTGACTGAGAGACCTTCGTTATGAAACCTGCACACTATATAAGTGATCACTGTATGAATATAGAGATATTTAACACATGTATTAAAGCAGCTACGAGTAACATTTAAATATCTTTTAAACAGCCTCATGTTTCCTCTGATAATCATAAATGACCTTTAACAGCAAACGAGACCATCAGTGCAAAGAAAGACGTTTTCATATAGTTAAGTACGGGTCCTCTGTTTACAGAGGACCCGTAATTATTACTCTCCACCATACTTATTCTTACTTCTTCTGACTTCTTCCTCACATTTTCTAGCTGCTTCTCCTCCCACACCGTTTCACGCAGACATGCAAAAATTTCACACAACGTGCGCCCCAACCCCGCGAGGTGTGCTATTATACAGTTTTTTGAATTTCTCGTGAAGCCCCGGGGGACTACAATAAACATACCCGTAAAAGATTAGTAGGACAACTTGAAAAACATGGCCGCCATTGACCAAATAGTTTACGCAGGGGCGGGGCTTAATAACACGTTGGCCATAACTCCTTAACCATAGGTCCTATCATCATCAAACGTGCTGGGTATGTGCAGAAGTCATGTGGTAGCATGTCCCTCGAAGCTTATCGCGATTAACCCATAGGGGGCGCCACAGGGGTGGGGCCTATCCACAAATTGGCCATAACTCCTTAACCATAGGTCCTATCATCATCAAACTTGCTGGGTATGTGCAGAAGTCATGTGGTAGCATGTCCCTCGAAGTTTATCGCGATTAACCCATAGGGGGCGCCACAGGGGCAGGGCCTATCCACAAATTGGCCATAACTCCTTAACCATAGGTCCTATCATCATCAAACTTGCTGGGTATGTGCAGAAGTCATGTGGTAGCATGTCCCTTCACCACATTAGGCTCCTCCCCTTTACCAAATTAGGCTCCTCCCCTTTACCAAAATTAGGCCCCTCCCCTGTACCACATTAAGCTCCTCCCCTTTACCAAATTAGGCTCCTCCCCTTTACATGATTAGGCTCCTCCCCTGTACCAAATTAGGCTCCTCCCCTTTACCACATTAAGCTCCTCCCCTTTACCAAATTAGGCCCCTCCCCTGTACCACATTAAGCTCCTCCCCTTTACCAAATTAGGCTCCTCCCCTTTACCAAATTAAGCTCCTCTCCTTTACCAAATTAGGCTCCTCCCCTTTACCACATTAAGCTCCTCCCCTTTACCAAATTAGGCTCCTCCCCTTTACCAAATTAGGCTCCTCCCCTTTACCACATTAAGCTCCTCCCCTTTACCAAATTAGGTCCCTCCCCTTTACCACATTAAGCTCCTCCCCTTTACCAAATTAGGCTCCTCCCCTTTACCACATTAAGCTCCTCCCCTTTACCAAATTAAGCTCCTCCCCTTTACCAAATTAGGCCCCTCCCCTTTACCAAATTAGGCTCCTCCCCTTTACCACATTAGACTCCTCCCCTTTACCTGATTAGGCCCATCCCCTTTACCAAATTAGGCCCCTCCCCTTTACCAAATTAGGCCCTTCCCCTTTACCAAATTAGGCCCCTCCCCTTTACCAAATTAGGCTCCTCCCCTTTACCACATTAAGCTCCTCCCCTTTACCACATTAAGCTCCTCCCCTTTACCACATTAAGCTCCTCCCCTTTTCCAAATTAGGCTACTCTCCTTTACCAAATTAGACTCCTCCTCTTTACCAAATTAGGCTCCTCCTCTTTACCACATTAGACCCCTCCCCTTTACCACATTAGACTCCTCCCCTTTTCCAAATTAGGCTACTCTCCTTTACCAAATTAGACTCCTCCTCTTTACCAAATTAGGCTCCTCCTCTTTACCACATTAGACTCCTCCCCTTTACCACATTACGCTCCTCCCCTTTACCAAACTCCTTAACCATTGGTCCTATCATCATCAAACTTGCTGGGTATTTGCAGAAGTCATGTGGTAGTGATTCTCAAAAGGTGGGGCGCGGGCTGGAGCTTATCGAGATTAACCCATAGGGGGCGCCACAAATGCTGTTATTAAGCCCCGACTGAAGAAAGCTTGAGAGGCCACGCCCCGCACACCGTAAGTCCGATTGACTTGAAATTTCTCCCACAGGTGTATTTTAGGGTGCTCTACAAAAAATCTTGGATCATTAAAGTCAACCTGGAAATATTTTCGCTAATAAGCATGAACTGAAAAACAGGGTTTTATCCACAACTTTGTCAAGTTTTACTTTATCAACAACAAATGTCTCACGAAGCCCCGGGGGACTATGACGCACGTCTCCGGAAAATATTAGTAGGATAGCTTGGAAAACATGGCCGCCATTGACTAAAACGTTTATGTAGTGGCAGGGCTTAATAACAAATTGGCCATAACTAATTGATCATAGGTCCTATCATCATGAAACTTGCAGGATATGTGCAGAAGACATGTGGTAGCATGGCCCTCTAAGCTTGTCGAGATTAACCCATAGGGGCCCCCACAAATGCGAAAACCATCATTCAAAAATGCAATGTTTGACAGGCCACGCCCCTCGCCCCCCTTCTTTCTTCCCTAACTTACATGACCTGAAATACAGTGAAGTCACATTCACTCTGTGGATTTCCAACCTATCATCACCAAATTGTATACACAGCATCAGGGGACGGCCACAACTCGGGACTGGAGTTCGGAAAGAAGCGGCGGTTCGTAGAAGCGTTCTGGCCCGGCCGACGGGCGGGGCGCCGCCGAAGCGGGGATTGGCGGCCTGCGCAGGGCTGCCCGTACTTTCAAAATCTCCGCGGGATTTTCTAGTTTTTATTACTGCTTTTGGTCTGGTCGCACACCCAGTCCGATTTTCGGTTCGCTCGTGCATGCTCTATGGTCACATATTCATATTGGTCGCAGATTTCAGTGTGGCGCAGCAACGCGATTTGAGAAGCCTATCCGTCCAGGTGAGGCAAGGGGAGCGGGAGCCTTGTTTGAGACAGTTATTTGTCATCATAATGACTGATAACGGGGCTGAACCATCAAAGAAAAAAAAGAAAATGCACTGAAGAAAAGCTAAACGGGAGAGTGATATAGGCTACCGGCGGGACGAGGGCGTTGCCAAGCAACGTGTATACAATTTCATGAGAGCGAAACTAGACTGCAGTGTTTACTCCTAAATGCATGAGCGGTTGGTACTAACACAAAGTTTGCTTTCACCATCATCAGATAACCATTATCTGAAATAGTCATTATTTACATCAACAACACAAACACATTACCTCATCGTGATCCATACTAACTGCCGTCTCTTGTTAATTTGCTTTCTGTGAGGACACGTAATCTTTCAGCTCCGTGAGAGAGAGTAGTTAGGTGACACTGCTGCATCAACTCATTGCAATCAGGTGTGTGTAGCGCTGACTGGCATTAGTTGATGCAGTGTCAAAACCACTCTCACGGAGCCGAAAAGAGTCCTCACACTTTCAACACACGGACATGCACTATATTGCGCCCTTCTCAGTTCACACTCGCACGCCTGGCACGAGCTAGAAAACAGCTTTGCAACAGCTGGCGTCGTAAAAATACTACCGCTTTTGTCCAAAGGGGACGCCAACGGACCATGTTACTCGTAGTGGCTTTAACATAAATATATCACTCACTTCACCTTTAAAAACAGGTTCAGTTTGGAGTCACACGAAATATGACAGTATGAGACAATAAACGTTTGGTCGTCCGTCTCATTTGAAAAGTGCCTGTTATACGGCCTGTAGTACGTCACATCATTGTTATGACATCTATTGCAGCATGTCCGTCCTGGGAGAGGGATCCCTTACTCTGTCGACTCTCCCTGAGATTTCTTCAATTTTTTTTATTCCCGGTAAAGGGTTTTTACTGGGAGTTTTTTCTCAGCCGAGCTAAGGGTGTAAGGGCAGGGTGTCATATTGTATCATATATCATATTGTATGAAATGTAAAGCACACTGAGACAAATGTATTTGTGATTTTGGGCTATACAAATAAAACTGATTTGATTTGATTTGATCTACACAGATCAGTGTAAAGACATTGTTTGTCTCCTCAATACTAAATGCATTTAAGTGATCATCAAAATACATTGTTGAGACAGCACAAGTTAGAAGATAAGCACTGTCATCTTTAACAATAACACTGACAATCCTGTTAAATAAAGGCATCTCATTTTCAACAGCAGAACATACATACATCCCAGGCTGATACTCTGTGCCATAGCTATTGACCCAGGAAGTTGTGGAAACACAAGACAAATCTAAAGTTTCCTTCAGCGCCTCACTGCCCTCCAAACTGCTGACCAAGACTTCAGTAATGGGGCCAAATTGGAATATTGTCAAATAAAAAACCCTCAAAATGAAAAGCCAACTGATTCTGATGTCTCTTTGCCAGTCTTTTTATAAGTTCTTCACCGACCATTTCGAATCTCATGCCCCACATGTGTAATAGCGTCCCAATCTTCCTAATACACCTTGGGTAATGTATCATGTCGTTAGCCTCATAGCATAATTGCCTAAATCATATTTACTCTACTCTACTTTTACTCTACATCTACTCAATTCTACATCTACTCTACATCTACTTTTTGTTAGCCTAATAGCATAATTACCTAAGTCATATTTTAAGGGTTATAGAGTAGGGTAAAGTAGATGTAGAGTAGAGTAGATGTAGAATAGAGTAGAGGTAGAGTAAAAGTAGAGTAGATTAAATATGATTTAGGCAATTATGCTATGAGGCTAACCATGTGGTGGTGTGTCTTGCTCTAATTCCCTTCACCCGAGGACTAGCCTTCCCGCTGCCAACGTCAATGTCTCACGCGGTTGTCTGGATGAAGGTGTATAAGTTGCACAGCGCCAGGCCATTCCACCAAATGGGTGACATTTCTGTCCCCAAGCCTTCAAAGGTATACATTTGCATGAAAATGAAATGTAACATACATTAATTTATTAAGCAATGTCTCTTCCACATTGACCTGATTGTGAATTTAATATATTTATTTTATAACAGATAACAACTACAGTTTACACTGAAAAATAGCATTTTTAACCTGTCCCCACTCTCTAACGCGGCACTTTAGTATGAAATATAATGAAAAAAATCCTGCACAAATCTTCAAATGTTTGCACAGCTGTGTGATTCTATGTTCAATATGCTTCAATGCAAATGTTATCATCAGAAATCCATAATATTTGAGTTAAACATTTTAGTCGTGTCCCCAGGTTTACACTCAGTCCTGTTACCCTAACACATTAACGCTCTTAAATCCTTGCAACATTACAAAAAGCCCTTGCTAAACTGGAATATGAGCACTGTAGCTCTTCTGATAGGTCATGGGAAAACCAAAAGTAGGTTCCCCCCTTTTATTTTCAGTATATTGGATGATATTTCAACAACAGTTGACGGGGTACATCTTAACGTTCAGTCCTGTTACCTAAATTATTTATTTAATTTTATTTGTTTATTTTTAAAATAACACTTTTTAATAAATCACCAGAATGTGCTGAGTGTACTCATGCTACTAGAATGGACCCCATCTATCTATATTTGCATGTTAATGCCAATTATATGTTAAAAAACTCAGTCCTGTTTCAGTCCTGTTACTTTAATACATTTATATATATTATAAACCTAGTTAAAAATGCAATACAATTTCCTGAGATTGACCAATATACAGTATGTTTTGGTTATAGCTACTTATAATAGATAATTTAAAATTTTAATGTGCATTATTTTGTGCAAATCGTAGCCTAATATTGTATTCATATTTTATTTTATGTCACTTGTTTTGTATGGTTTTTATTTAGTGGGTTATTTTCTATCTAAAATTAAATTAAATGTCAAAGACAAAGCTATCCAGTTCTGTGTGAGTGTATGAACAGTAGTGGACCTGACTGCGATGCAATGGGGGGCGCCATCTGAAATCTTGCCTAGAGTGCCAAATTGGTCAGGGCCGGCCCTGGCACACTGATCATACAGCTGTGCGGTTTCACAGTATATCGAGAGCTCAGAGCGGAGATTGGGCTCTTTGGAGGAGCGCATGTGAGGCTGCAGCGCGACAACACTTTGCCTCATCGGCTGTATGATCAGCTCCAGTCTCCTCGTGAAAAGTGCGCGATCGCTTCTTATCCCTGTGCGGTGGGCTTTACAGCTGTTGACTTGAAAACCAAGTAGGCTACAGATCTCAGCTCATCATTGCCCCGTTTAGAAAAGATGTGCTATGCCACACAGGCTGCCACTAATGCAGTGATAAGACGAACACACACTTGTTTATTGTTCTTGCCAAATGCATCTTTTTTTCATATCTGTAAAAATTTAATAAAATAAAAGGCCAACATAAGCTACAGTCATATGAAAAAGTTCGGGAACCCCTCTCAGCCGGCAACATTGCACTGATTTGTTGAACCATGTACAGATACACAATCTGCAGCCAGATGTTCTTGCAGGTCTTTGGAGGTGATCTTTGGGTTGTGTGCAACCATTCTCACAATCCGCCGCATATGCCGCTCTTGTACTTTTCTTGGTCTGCTAGACCTGGGTTTAACTGCAACTGTGCCTGTGTCCTTCCATTCCCTGACAACGTTCCTTACAGTAGAAATTGACAATTGAAACCTTTGAGAAAGCTTCTTGTAGCCTTCCCCTAAACCATGATAATGAATAATCTTTGTTTTTAAGATATTTTGGGAGCAGTTTTGATGGTCCCATTCTGTCTCACTTCAGCAGAGAGTCAAAGAGAAGTGCAACTTGCATTTAGGCACCTAAAATACATTTTCTCATGATTAAACAGACATTTCTATGAGGTTCAAGGCTTAACAACATAATCCAACCAACTTTGTGTTTAAAGTCATCAGTTTTACATGCTGTTACAGGCATTAAAATCAACAAAACCACAAGGGTACCCATATTTTTGCACAGCCAGTTTTTCACATTTTATTTTATTTCACACAACCAAATACTGCTTTTCAAAAAATCTTTGTTTGGAAAACATCCCAGTAGTTAGCTGTTCCTGGTAAATTAAAGACATACCACTTTTATCTTTTTTTTGTGAAAGCAGAGTCAATTATAATGCCGGCTGAGAGGGGTTCCCAAACTTTTTCATATGACTGTATATATGGAAAAATAAAAGTTTGTAAATACATAAGTAGCCTAGTTAGTTTGTCTACCCGATCAGCCTTCTATTTTAATTGAGTCTTTTTCAGAAAAGCATATTGTGCAACATAGTATATTTTATCTAGCTAGGCTACATTCAGCTATGTTTAGGAAAGCCAACGGTTACAGTTTGAGACTGTCAGTCCGGACTTACTGTCGGAATGTCCTTTGAAGGCTTTCCGTTGAAATCTAGAATTGTACCACTTGATGTAATGTATATAGGCTACTATCTGTGCATATTGCACCTTTAAGTGAAGCATCCGTCTCAGTTGAATCTGTTGATTCACATCCCCTACCATTCTTAGACACTATAGAATATCCCCAAATAGTAAATAATGCAGGTGTGCACATCTGTAATTTCACTGTTAATATTTAAGTGACACCTCAAGTCTATTAAACATTTAGTCCCAACTGTTAGTAAGCATTTGCTATTGGGAGTACAGTAGCTTGTATTTATCCAGCTAGTTGGGAGGCTTACAGATATAGTCCAGGCAAAATAGCGTTTTTCATAGAATAAATTGTAAAAGATTTTTTTTCAGCACAGATCATTTCTATGAGGTGTCCAGAACAACATACTAAAAGTCCTAAGAAATCCTAGTTGGGGAAATATGTTTAATTCTCATCAATCCGAGATGTGTGCCAATAAGGC
Source organism: Ammodytes marinus (assembly GCF_949987685.1). Classification (NCBI taxonomy): domain Eukaryota; kingdom Metazoa; phylum Chordata; class Actinopteri; order Uranoscopiformes; family Ammodytidae; genus Ammodytes; species Ammodytes marinus. The sequence goes on from NC_137221.1 coordinate 26,159,539, forward strand.
GAGACACCAATAAATCCCAATGGGGCTATTTTTTTCCTTTAGTCCTATCAAAATGAAACTTTACACAATGAAAGTATCCATGAAAATTTAAATGTTTTGTATTACAAGTTTCTTTGAAAATGAATTTTAATATGCAAATGAGCAATACACTAATCGTACATGCCCAAAATAAACCCAAATAGGCTTAATTTTTTCCTTTACTCCTACCACAATAAAACTTTACATAGTAAAAGTATACTTGAAAAGTAAAACATTTTGTATTACAAGTTTCTTTTTCTTTTTAAAAGAATTTGAATATGCACATGAGCTCCACACTTATTGAATATCCAATCATCCTACTGCCAATGAGTGATGGCAATGCTGCTTTTAGACTGGCCTCTAACCTGAAAAACTGCCTGGCTTACTTATAACAGGTGCCTCTCATGAATTAGATCCCCCCCCCCCCCCCCCCCCCCCCAGCTAGTGTAATTTTTTACTTTTTTCAGTGCCATTCCCTTTCCTATGCCAAATAGACGAGACGTATGGGACCAATTAACTCGCCTTTTGGAATTTTATTTATTTTTACTATCATTAATTCATTTTTATCAATACCAGTATTTTTTATATGAAATAACAGATTTTTGTTTATCAATTCCACATTTTTCTTTACCGGAAATCAATTGTTAAAACTGATAAAAAATAAATTATTTGACAACTTTTGTATGTGCAAAAGTTTGTGAACCCTGAGCTGCATTGCTTAAATCGAGCAGGTTAACACAATCAGATGGGCCAAATTGAGTGATGAAATGGACCAATGTAATGAGAGATCTTTAGGGAAGTAATTGGGCGGCACCAGATAAAAAGATAAAACCAGGTCAGTTTAGGCTCACCAAAGTGAACCCATACAGGTCAGACATGCCAAAAGGGAAAGACAATCTCAGAGGATCTCAGGAAGAGAGATGTGATGTTGCACATTTGTCTGGGGACAGCTATACATTAATTTATTTGGTTCTTGTGCCATAAACAGCTTGTGTGCATTCAGATCAGTATGATGCAACAAGAGTACTAACAAGTCTGTGTCATCACCTACTGAGACTGTGTCTTTTGTTCTGGCAGAGGCAATGGCAGTTTGGACAATGAGCACATCTGCATCGTGCTTTGCATGGTTTGTGATACACCATTTTGTGTCTTACAAGTTTCTTTGAAAATGAATTTTAATATGCAAATGAGCTATGCACTAATCAAATATAGGCTACCCAAAATATGTCCGCATAGGCTTCATTTTTACCTTTACTCCTACCACATTAAGACTTTACACAATGAAAGTCTACATGAAAAGTAAAACATTTGTATTAGAAGTTAACTTATAATGGTCAAGGCTTTCCAGAAGGGGTTGGTCGAACGTCAGAACAGGGGTCACATCATACTGCAGAGCTTGAGTTGCCACAAACATCAATGTTGAGTATATGCAGGATTCATCACTGGAATCAAGATCAATCATTGGAAGTAATGTTACTGAAGCTCTCCCAGGGTGTTCATCTAGAAGATGCAGGATCTGCATCATACCAGACCATGATGGCCTTTGAGAGTGAAGGAGTAGGGATGTCTTCCACAAAACATCCAGCTGTGAAGTTTTGTTATCTGCTGGCAACAGAGCCAGTGGCTGATACACAATAGGTTCACGTATAGGAGGAATCATAAAGTACTGAATGTGTATGCGACCAACCGCAGCAATATCTGCAGCAGTCACTTGGATCATTAAAGGAAAAAATGAAGCCTATGCGGATATATTTTGGGTAGCCTATATTTGATAAGTGTATAGCTCATTTGCATATTAAAATACATTTTCAAAGAAACTTGTAAGATAAAAATGGTGTATAACAAACCATGCAAAGCACGATGCAGATGTGCTCATTGTCCAAACTGCTATTGCCTCTGCCAGAACAAAAGACACAGTCTCAGTAGGTGATGACACAGACTTGTCAGAACTCTTGTTGCATCATGCTGATCTGAATGCACATGAGCTGTTTATGGCACAAGAACCAAAGAAAGCAACAAAAACAAGACGGATATGGTGCATAAAGTAGACAAAGGAGTTACTTGGTCCCAAGGTGTGTGACAATCTCCTCTTTCTCCATGCCATTTCAGGCTGTGATTCTACATCTTGTCTATTTGGCATAGGAAAGGGAATGGCACTAGCCTGGAACTCCAGACCTGCCACTAGGCGCTGGCAAATTAAATGTGCTGCGCCTGTTGGTCTGGGCACTCTCCATTGAAGCTCATTAAATATGTCAAGAAATCCTGAGCTGCGTTTTAATTGGTTCTATCTGATATGGGCGGGCCAGAGCCCTATGTATGGTGCTCTGGGGCCTCGACCCTTTACAATTTGGAAGACAGCACTCAAATCTTTCATTAGCAAGTAAGAGAATGTTCTGTTTTGCCGACCGACCACGGAAAAAGTTCAATTTAACAGTTAACCCCTGTTCGCTAAACGAACAGGGCTTAATACGTCACATTGTTCATTGCTCTGATTGGATGTAGTGCTATCAAATTGCGTGCAGTGGTATTTGAAGAGACAAATCTAATTCATGAGAGGCACCTGTTATACCCCTGGCAGGTAAGCCAGGCAGTTTTTCAGGTTAGAGGCCAGTCTAAAAGCAGCATTGCCATCACCCATTGGCAGTACGATGATTGGATATTCAATAAGTGTGGAGCTCATGTGCATATTCAAATTCATTTAAAAAGAAACTTGTAATACAAAATGTTTTACTTTTCTAGTATACTTTTACTATGTAAAGTTTTATTGTGGTAGGAGTAAAGGAAAAAATTAAGCCTATTTGGGTTTATTTTGGGCGTGTACGATTAGTGTATAGCTCATTTGCATATTAAAATACATTTTCAAAGAAACTTGTAATACAAAACATTTAAATTTTCATGGATACTTTCATTGTGTAAAGTTTCATTTTGATAGGAGTAAAGGAAAAAAATAGCCCCATTGGGATGTATTGGTGTCTCGCCTTATTGGCACACATCTCGGATTGATGAGAATTAAACATGTTTCCTCAACTAGGATTTCTTAGCACTTTTAGTATGTTGTTCTGGACACCTCATAGAAATTATCTGAGCTGAAAAAAATTATTTTACAATTTATTCTATTTTTGGCCCCAAAATGCCTTACTTTGCCTGGCCTAATACTGGATATGTTATATGAGAAACTAGGTGTTGGACAACAAGAACTGTAAATGTGATTTGTTCTTCCCTTACAGGTGCAATAGAAGTGAGGAAAGTAAGGGATGGTTCTTTAGCAGTCTGTAGCTGCCCAGGACCTGATGGGCTCTGGTCAGTAAAGGCACATTCCTTGTAGGTAATTCAGTTGTGGCCATAAGATACCATTTATTACTATGATGCTGTCAAACTCCTCAAAAGCTTCTTTACTTTCAGATGTTAAGTGAATCAAGCAGACAGTGTTGTGACCATAAAAAGGGCAGTTTTATTCTTTGAATGTACAGACATGTTGCATGCTCTAGCGATAGCGGTGCAGCTGCATGGTGTTGCGCCTCTTCCAGCATGCCCGGCGAGAGCCTCCGGTGGTCAGGTGGAACTTGTGGCCCTTGCCCAGGCCGCGGCTCTTCTTTCCTGCAGAGGTCAGGCCACGCATCTCCCTGTGCTTGTGCACTGCCTTTGTGATCCATTGGGTGTCTGGGTTGCGTCTGATGGCCTTGTGGAAGGTGTCCACCAGAATCACCTCAAAGAACTTGTAGGTGGAGTCTTCACCCACCCAGTAGGAGGCCAGCACTCTCAGGCCTCCACAGTGACGGCCAGCACGCTCCTACAACACAAACAGTGAGGGTTAATCATTGTGACTGGATTCATTAAAAACACTAGGGCTGCCCCCTGAAAGTCAATGATTCGAATCATCAGTGGGGAACCCCCGCAGTCGACGCAGATTCATTTATTTTTTTCAGTCAGTGTACATTATAATAAAAGAAAATAAGTTCAAAACCCTGACGTTATCATGCCAGGGCAATAGGTGGCGGTGATGTGTCAGGTCAAACGCCATAGAAGAAGAGTGGTGAAAACTAAAGAGCAAATGGCAAAAGAAAAAACCAAAGCAGACGTGGTTGCCCTGTGCAAATTGCGCACCATATGTCTACTGATTCTGCTATGTGCTGTAGTAAAGATAGGTCGCCTTGGGAACAATTAAGCCCCCGTAGACTGCGAGCATCTCGTCTTTTTACTCGCGCGAATCACCATTCTGTGCAGCCGTCACCGGCTCTGTGTTGTTTCTCTCTCATGGGCTCGCCGAGGCTCGGGCACGCTCGCACTTCAGCTGCGCTCCAACTCCCCGGTTCACTCGTAAACTGATTTTTTTTAAAAAATATATCCAACCTGGAGGTTGTTTATTTTAAGCTCTGTTTTGGGGTTGACGGTTGGTCAAATATATCACTCCAATGCACTTTTCTGATTGACAAATAGTATCACGAATAGTCGAATCTCTGAACAGGCAGATCCGATTCGACTGAGAAAATTCCAAGTCGGGGACAGCCCTAAAAACACTTGATCCAATATAAACTGCTACGGCTCCAACAACATAGGGAGTAGCTTCCAGTGGCAGCAACTCATTTCATAGACATTCTATAAAAAAGGTAGATTGTATGTCCAGTAAAGTGGAGAAAGTATGCCCATATTAAGCATCCACGCTGCTCTGATCATACTAACAACTGATCTGACACCAACATGTGATCCAAGCTGATGAAATAATTCTACACTGTTCTTTCCAATTCATTGAGTCATGTTCAACAGTGAGCTGACTGAGGTTCCCTGTACTGTAGGCATGTTGCATTAGATATACGAGGTTCAGCGACATGTTGATAGTGGTTTATTACCCAAGTCAAAGTCGGTGTCCAAATTTAAATTCACAGAATGAATCAATGCTGCTTCATTGTTGTTGAATATAATATTTACAAGTGTTTCCAGTCTACCACATACTGTTGCAGATGTTTGTCCCAAAGCATCTACAGCCTATGGAGCTGAAAACTGTCCAAACTTCATCAAAACTGTACAAACCACCTAATAATCTACTAAAGCTTTTCCTGAGTGTCCTGAGCAGGGAGATGGAAGACAAATTATTTCCAACAGAACCACTGTAGCTACATGGATGGGATAACAGCTCAGTTCACAGCTAGAACAAAATCGTTAGCCTCATAGTATAATTGCCTAAATCATATTTACTTTAGCCTACTCTATAACCCTTAAAATATGACTTAGGCAATTATGCTGTGAGGCTTACGAAAAGTAAAAGTAGAGTAAATATGATTTAGGCAATTATGCTATGAAGCTAACGAAATGTGGATACGAGTGATAGTGGAGCTTTTACCTCTGTTTACATTCCTCAAAGCAGGAAACCTGTGCAACATTCTCAATGCCTCCTTCCTTATTAAGAGTGCAGTGAGCAAGCATGTACAATTATACAAACCCAACTAAATTCAATCTTATCATTAGTCACATCCATGCTGGCAAGTCCAGTGTGCAGCCAGACATTTTTACTTAGTTTGAGAAACGTGTGTTAAAGGCTGTAACTACAATATTTCACCAGAATAGGAACCTGCAACTGAAGCAGCGATATAGAATTCAGCCTTTATCCATGTCATCATTTACACCCGTTTCTACTGTCACAAGTACAAAATGTCTCAAACATCCATCAACACATTTCATTTGGAATAAGAACTGCAGTGGGAATATCAACGGCTCCATCTGCATGTTGTGATCACGATAAGAATCCTTAAAAGAGCCAAATTATAAATGCATTCTCAACTAGTGTTTACCTGCCAATTCAAGGAGATAGGCTGCATTTCTTATATACAAACAAACAGGATGCAGATAGTAAACCAACATACATTTGGATGAAAAATACTTCAAATGTGAAAATAAGTTGTTTGTAACAGACAGATGGACAGTGAAAACAGATGACAGTTTCACAACTATCCGTTCTGGTACATACACTACATTTACATCAGTATGCAATCAGAATGGGGAAACAACTTACGATGCAGAATACACTGCATTTAAAATCCCATTGGAAGCATGGTCAGAGCAGCAGAAACAGACCTAGCATCAGTGGCACTGTCATTTTGTAAAAACTAACATACCTCAGCGGTGGACTGCAGACTGCGGGCAAACTTGATCTGGTTGATGCCATGGTGCACTGGCTTGCCATAGGTGGCGCCCTTGGGACAGGGGCGTTTACGGCCTCCACGGCGCACACGGACGCGGTACACAACGTAACCTGGTCGGAGAAAAAGAAGCATGATTATGATGGCGGGCAAAGACGATGGAAGGTCTCAATTGGCGTTGTGTCTTCTTGGGGCTCAACACTCACCCTGCTTGGCCTTGTAGCCCAGTCTACGGGCCTTGTCAGGTCTGGTGGGTCTGGGGGCACGGTGCAGGTTAGACAGCTGACGGTACTGCCAGCAACGCACACGGAGCAGGAAGCGCATCACATCGGACTGCTTCTTGCGCCATAACTCCTGCATATACTTATATGCTCCCATGTTGACTTATCTAGAGAGAAAACAAAATACTTTGGTCAGTTCAATATTTTTCATGTCAAAGCAATTGGATTTACAATGACATGAGACAAGTGTAATAACAGTCTAAGATCAACACTAAATGCAGCCTGCCTCTGCAGCTTAACCAAGGGAAAATTAAAGTTTAACATTAGAAATCACATGAGCAGGGGGTCGTCATTAGTCATTGCTTAACCTGCAGGTTCTGCTTAGACATTATAGAATCAATTGAAACTCCGGTGAGAACGTATTACAGGAACTCAATGCATAGCGAGGCCACCATGTTGGTCGGTTTCCGTATACATAAACCATTACACTTCTCACGAACCTCTAAACCAACGTTAGCGATGTAATGCATGTGTCGGATATGAAAGAACAGTGAAAAATAAACATGCAGACCTATTAGTTCATCCGTTATAGGTAGCTACCCAGAAATGGAGCTAAGATGCTGGTGTTGACCGCCTAACTCCACTCGTCACTTAACGAAGGCTTTGCTAACATTACAACAGATATAACAAACCGTATGTGCCGCTTTCAACAGAACAACAACACGAAAACCAGAGTAGTTTCACACAAAAGCCAACACAGCGTGTTAACAACGTTAGCCTTTAGCTGCGGCAAGCTGTATCAGTGGCTACCGGAGAGCATCTCAGCACCGATACAACAAGGCTATTATCAGGGTTCTTAATAGCGCTGGTCAAAAAATAATTAAGGTGTATGGTTAGTTATTAAGTCCCCTATACATGTCCAGAGTAAATAAAACAGATGAATGAATAAACATAGTGATTTTAGTGGATTGCGTTTTGTATAAAGGTATAGGAAACTCGCTTACATGATGGCGTACTAGCCGGAAAGAGAGAGGGCATGTACCCGGCATGCCTTATGAAAACGGCGGTGACGCATTTCCTTTCTTTTGGCTCATGGGAAATGTAGTTTAATAATAAAAAAAATAAAAATCCCGATACTTTTGTGCGTGGTAATGTAATGTAGATAATCAAACAATCGCTGTCGCTCTGATTCAAATGCATTTTAAATTAAATTTCACTTAATTATTTACATTACATTATAAAATCACATATAATCAAACCAATTGTTCAGTTCAATTGTAATACATGTAGGGACATGATGCGTTTATTAATCAAAACTCTGGAAAATTGCTGTGTAATGTGTTAATACAAATAAATGCCATAAGGTTTTGACTAATGCAAACGAAAAATAATCTCCAAACGTTGTATTATTATTAGGTCATAGATAGTATATAAAAGATGCCTGTTGGTTGTCAGTGAACTCCCTGCGCATGCGCTGTGTCAGGATAAGTCTCGTCAAAGTGCCAGCCGAGCAGGATGGATGTCCTGGTTGTGATGCTGCATTTAAAGACTTGATGGACAGCTAGTCATCATCCACCTGATTCACGTAAGGAACTTTAGCCAGAACTGATCTCAGAGCAGCTTGTTAGATGTGTGTGTACATGATAGTAGACAGTAATGACTTGCTGTGGTCGCCTGTTAGCTAACCGGGCTAAACAAACACATCGCTGTCATATCACAACCATCACAACGAGCACAATCACAGCGGCGTCACTCTTGTCGAGCTATTGTCGTCAAGAGTAACGTAATGTCGTAATGTTGATATTGTGTAATGTCTTTATATACTCTCTATGGTCTTAACAGAGCAGACTGTGAATAATGGGAGCCTCGTGTTGATACGTTAGTAGGCTCGAAATGGGAAAAGGTTGTAAGGTGGTGGTGTGTGGCCAGGCAGCAGTGGGGAAAACTGCCATACTGGAGCAGCTGCTCTACGGAAACCACACCGTGGGTAAGTAGCCTATCACCTGTCATATGACAATAACATCTCGCCGCGCTGTTAGGCTATTAATAGAGACAAACTATTCGTATGGGTTCCATGTAAGAGTCCATGTGTGTTACCTTGATATGATTCACACTAGTTTTCTCTAAGTATGGCCTTATAATACTTTTTTTTGTTGGCATATTGTTTGTTATATTATTTAAACATATTGATTGCAATTGAAGTCCGTTTCCGCCAGTAAAAGAAAAAAAAATTAGATGGAAACTATGCCTTGATTATAAAAGAAATATACCCATGGTAAGCCATTTTATGAAGTGGAAATATGAGATAAGCGGCCATCATTATTCAGAAGAATACGCCTTGCTTTCTTTGCGACGTTTCACGTTGCCCCTCTATCATATCTTTTTGTTTTTGTTTGTGTTTGTCATACTGTTCATTTTCTGTCTAATTAATGACAAGCTTGTTGTGACACAATTTAAGACTTATTATCTCACAATTTCCACTTTACTATCTCATACTTGTGACTGACCAGGGGGATATTTTTTTAATTTCAAAGTTTCTATCTTATTGTTTTCTTCTTTACTGGTGGAAACAGGCATCTGTCCTTCTCTTTAATAATAAATTCAATTGATATAGTGCTTTTCTCGCACTCAAAGCGCTTTACATAGGAGCACAACAGTAAACAAACCAAAGGAAGAATCTCTTTAGCGCGTGTGTTGTGATTGTGTGTGTGTAGGCTCTGAGTCCAGTGAGAGCCAGGAGGATGTGTATGTGGCCTCTGTGGAGACAGACCGCGGTGTGAAGGAGCAGCTGAGGCTCTATGACACCAAAGGCCTGGCTGATGGACAGGACCTGCCCAGACACTACTACTCTGTGGCCGACGGCTTTGTGCTGGTCTACAGCGTGGACAGCCTGGAGTCCTTCAAGAGGGTGGACCTGCTCAAGAAGGAAATCGACAAGTCCAGAGATAAGAAAGAGGTGTGGCTGGCTGCTCCAAAGTACGGAGCAATGTTCACAGTATGTGCTGCTTTGTGCACAGAATGATCTCACTCAGCTCTGTCCCAGAATACATTGCTGCCTGTATACTGGCAAACACCAGGCACCACAGCATTACAGACATTGAAACATCTAGTTTTAAGTTTCATTGATTATGGAGAACACCTGTTTTCATAAAACACTTTGTCAAAATCTGTGAATATCTCCTCAAGATCCGCTATCTGTGCGTACTGTGTCTGGGCTGGGGGAGAAAAATCTCCAGTGTTAACACACAGCCTATGCTCTGTAAACAGGCATGTTGCATAGCTACGGCCGGCCCACTTTGTTTACATAACCTTTGTTTACATACCAGTTTACAGAGCCTAGGCTGTGTAGGTACTAGGCTGTACAAACAGTACAGACAGGTAGTGGATTCTGAGGAGATATTCACTGATTTTGACCAAAAGTGATATTGACAACAAGTGTTCTCCGGAATCGCTGACTCTTCCTTTTAAAATCTGACATGTGAATATATTATTGTGCTGTGTTTCCTTGGTACAGCATACAGCATCTTAAAGGCACTCTAAGCGATATCTAGAAAACGTTTGGCCAACGTCTATGTTACTAACCACGGCAATAGTTGACACTCAGAGCGAGTGGCTGGGCCCAGAAAGGTCAATCTGCAACGTTCTGGGTGGCTTGTGGCCCTGAGCCAGGCTTTGAGATGGCTTAGAGGAGCCACTGCTGTGACAGGTAGCGGATGGTGAGAAGATATAAGCTGATTTTGACAAAGTGTTGTTGATTACAATCACTTTGTATGCCTTTTTTAAATCGTTCCATATTGCATTGTATTTGGTTGAGGAGTGTGCGCTGTGTGTCCTCCCAGGTGACGGTGATAGTGCTGGGGAACAAGGCAGACCTGCGTGAGCGTCGTCAGGTGGAGGTGGAGGCAGCCCAGCAGTGGGCGCGGGGGGAGAAGGTCAGGCTGTGGGAGGTGAGCGTGGGAGAGCGCACCTCCCTCATGGAGCCCTTCACCCAGCTGACCAGCCGCCTCACACAGCCCCAGAGCAAGTCTGCCTTCCCCCTGCCCGGGCGCAAGAGCAAAGGCACACCCTCCAATGACATGTGAAGCTCTCCCCCCCACTACTCACCTCATTCACCTCACATGGGAAGACGCTGCAGGGCCAACGCAGGACTTTAGACCATTTCACACATACACATCTTGTATCTCAAGCCAAATCCACACCTGTGACATCTCTTTTCTCCTGCAGTACACTTAAGTGTGTAGTCGATGGTTTTTCATGGGGGAAAAGCATCAGAACGTAGCATGGGCTTTAGAACCAATCATTGGAGTCAACCCAAACACAGCTCTTGTTTTCTTGATTACACTTCTGAATTGCGATTGTGAAGTAAAGTTTTTGTGTTTTTCTCTTTACCCAGCAATGCAATAGATTATGCAAATGCATATATCATTCCAAGTTAAAGGATGAGCTCAGTTATCTTCAAGTCTTATGTTAATACATTCCTTTCCGGCTCCTGTGTACATTTAAAGAGTTGTTAGTGGCTGAATCCATTCCCCCTCTCTATCCCAATATGGAGCTACGACAATGAAAGAGATGGAGGGGAGTAAAATCTGCTTTAATCAGACGGTTGAATCTGGGTTTAAACTTTGGTGGATGCTTTTCTGCACCAAACTGCAGGCTGTGGATTTCATTGTGGATTATTGTGAGTGGTATAGCAATACCAATATGATGAGGGGAATGATCACTTTCACACTGATTTTCATTGAAAAACGCAAAAAATGATCATGGTGTGATTTTTGTTAATCTTTACCAAACAAAGATGTTTTCTTCAGTCTTTAGAATATTATATGGGCAGGATATCTCTGCAGCATGTTTTATGACACACATTGAGCCTTTAATAATATTGCACTTTCCTTGGATTTGAAAATTGCATTAGATCGTATTGCGCCCTTAGCTCAGTTGGTAGGGCGTCCCCCCCATGGGCCTCGGCCAGCAGTGGACCCGGGTTCGATTCCAGCCCGCGGTCGTTCTCTGCATGTCACTCCCCTCTCTGCCCCATTTCAACTTTGTCTCTACACTATCAATAAAGCATAAAAAAAGCCAAAAAAAGATCTTAAAAAACAAAACAAAGAAAAAACTTTTTGATTAATAGTGCAGCCTTGATGGCCAGTACGGACAGGGTTAATGTCTACGGCAAGCTTTTAACTCATTTGTATTCACATTACTGACGTGTGATTGTTTGCACTAAGACTGACTGAGAAGTCTGAACCTGTCTTATAAAGCTCTGGCTCCAAAGCCCTTGCATTAATTAGCTCATTAACACTGCAGTCTTAACCATGTTCTTCCTCCTATATAACGTTATGTCCCATGGGATGTGAATGCAGCATGGAATCCTCCACTAGCCTTGGTCCAGTCCATCTCCTCTATTAAGTAATGGCCTGGCAGCAATAATAGATATACTATTCTACGGTACTACCTTTAACTTGTAATGTTTGATAATGTCTATGTGGCGTTTTGGTGCACTCCTGTGTTGTCTGGCCCTGTATAATCCAGCCGGTCTGCTAGTTTTAAAGTAAGCCTGTGTGTGTGTTTCTAACATTAGCAATGTCAGCGTTTGAGAGGAAATATTTATTTTTTAAACTAATTTATTTTTGTCACTTTAAATGGATCCATATTCCTTGTCTTTTGTGGGAAACCGAGTGAACCAATGTGAAGGATGTTCTCTGTCCTGGATGTTTTCAAAGTAATACACATTTCTATTGTGTCTGCTAGAACAGAGTTTAATGAGATCAAGACTAGCACCTTGTCCGCATGCTAACCCTAAATTATTATCCCCCCCGCTCTGTTGTAACTCCGTCTCAAGATGCACTGAATAAAATGTAGCCAATTCATATTGAATCCACTGGTATTTTCTGAAAATGTTTATTTAATGTTTTATTTTTTTTAAATGAGTTACAAATGGTCAAAGCAAAGTCTGAAGCTTGAGTTGGTCATGTTTAATTGGAGAAACAGAACAGCTCTTTATCAGTACAGAACACATGTCACAAGCAAATATCCAAACATGTCTATGTACATGTGGAAAACACCTGCCTTGCGTTCGGAATCGCATACTTTCTACTATTTAGTATGGTAGAAAAAAGATTTAGGATGTCCAGATTCTTGTGGCCAGATTTAGGATGGTTAGAAAGACCCGGATGTCTAGTACATCCGACCAAGATTTTCTGTGTTGAAAACAGCATCATATTTGGGCGATTCTGACCCATAATCCAGTGCGAACTTGAAGTGACGTCACATCAACGGAGCCTCCATATGAAAACAAACGGGGACGCGACGGATATAAAAGCAAGAAGCAAGATCAAGGCGCAAAGTTATGATGAAATAAATAAGTTAAAGTATGTCCTAATAGTATACATACTGCATCCTAACTAGATTCTTTTTATCATCAGATGTGGTAGAAAAAAGAAAAGAGTGCGATTCGGAACACAGGGCTGGAGTTTGGAAAGGGAAGGGGAGCAAACACCAACTGGAAATAAAAGCTGAGACACTACAGGCAAAGAAATAGTTTTTTCAGCAATGGACAATTAAGAGATTAGTCTATTTTTCTTCCATAGCTTGTCTTCTTAAATACTAGTATAAATCAATATAAATCAGGTCCAGAATGTACATTGAGACATTTATTTGACTGAACTTTGTCTTGTTTGCGTCTTGAATATTTCTCCAGTACAACCATCTTTAACGGCAAACTTTTGCACTTAAAATCAACTTAACTTTACGTATTCATTCTTAGCACTATCCTCAAGGTTATTACGGAAGGATTGGTTCATATGCTGGTTTTTTTCTGATCTAGGATAACATTTATTCTTAAAAACATGCCGAAAAATGCATTTTTAAGACCTATACATAGTCATTTATTCATTTATAAAATGAAATAAAGGCTATCCAAAATCTGTTGTGTAAAAACGTTGGACACTACTAAGAGAGAATCAGATTAAAGAGATGTAGATCACACATTGAGTTAGATATTGAAGAGATGTAGATCACACATTGAGTTAGATATTAAAGAGATGTAGATCACACATTGAGTTACATATTAAAGAGATGTAGATCACACATTGAGTTACATATTGCTAGATTTGCTGATTTATTCAAACATTTCTGAAACAATAACTAATCCAACCAATAAGTTAAACAGTCCTCTCCTGTTCAACCTGCAGTGTCTGGTCTTAATACATTTGAGAATCACAATGTACGATGACATCATTGGGCTGGGTACCATGCTGTGACAGGTTTCATCTAGCCGTTTAACTTCTCATGTCCATCTTCAAGCACAAGCTAAAACTTCAACTAAAAAAAGGGGGAAAACACATTATTGCCAGATGGTTATAGTCGGGCCGCAGATAACTTAAAAAAATACAATGTGCAAACATTTTAGAAATCGGTTCATCCTAGCCTGAGAAATGGCAGAAAGAGTGTTTTATAATCTCACTGTCTAACCTTACATTTGACCATATTTGACATCACACGTGGTAAAATGTAGGTTTAGGATTAACAGGACAGCTGGGCCAAGGGAAGACTGAGGTGAAGTAAAAATACAATGAACGACAAAAATCAGGAGTTTTAAGACTTCAAATCCCAGATAAAAATCCCCTTCCCCTCCCAAGCAGCAGCAGCAGCAGCTTCCATCTGGCCCATTATGTGGCGTAGCGCTTGGTCCACTGTTTGGCTATCCTGTCGTGCTCCGCTCTGTTTGTGGTGTACTGTGTGGCGATGCTTCCAACCAGAGGGTCGGCTGTCAAACACACACACACAACAAAAAACATGGGCTCAGTATTTCTGTGTGCTGCCTTCCACCTTCACATCTGCTCCTGGGTTACTGTATCACAGGTCAACATGGGAAGACTGTAGGAAGTTGCAAAAAAGTAACAGTTGGATGCATTTTAATTCAAATGTAAGTTGCGCCTCTG